>NC_034605.1:7455652-7474536 GCF_900095145.1 Mus pahari | reverse complement strand
GAACTCAGAAATCCACCTGCCTCTGCCTCCCGAGTGCTGGGATTAAAGGCGTGCACCACCACTGCCCGGCTACGATGCACACATTTTAAAAACTGTCAAGGTCATCTGTGTGGGCTCTCCTGATGGACACCTAGGTGAGCCTTCCTTCCTACACTAACTGGTAACTCTGATGGGTTGCAAGCTTTCTGGTCTGACCAGGGCTTTATAGAGTCATCCCAAGTTGGTGTTTTGGCATCTCACGCTTTGGTGGTCTCCTCCTACCAAATGAGAAGAGTCCTCCAGGTCAGCAACTCCCTGCGTCTGTCCCCTGCAACTCAGGAAGTCGTCAGTAAGCACGCGAGGCAGCACAAATGGAGTGTCCATCAACAGAGGTGGTGCAGGCTAGCCTCGGTGCTCTTCAAGTCGATCTACGACCTTCAGTCTCAGTATGCATCATTTAATTGTCACCGCTTACATATCTCCATCTGAATGAATACGTTTCATCTAAGTGCACACCCAGTGTGTCTGCTTGGTCTAGGAGCTGGAGAGATGGCTCCTCAGGCAAAGAGCTTGATGCCCAACCATGTGGAACTGAATTTGGAGTGTACTACATAACAACCTGGTGCAACAGCATGCATCTATCTGTCATCCCAGTGTAGCAGAGGCAGAGACAGGAGGATCCCTGGGGCTTGCTAGCCAACCAGTTGGGCAAAATGGGTATGCTCCTGGTTCAGTAAGAGACCTATCTTAAAAAAAAAAAAAATAAGGTGGACATTGGCTTCCACAAACATGTAGGCGTGCAGGCACACACATGGGTTTGGTCCACAACAATGAATATTAAAGAGGACCCACCCAGTTGGAGGCTATAAGCCCCCCAGGACCCAGGCTTATAAGCCTGACTTCTGGACTACACATCTCAGCGGATGCCCAATTAAGCAGTTAATTATTTCTCTTTGATACTAGCGTTTTTAAAAATCTTTTAATACAACAGTTTTACTGTCTCTGGTAATTACCCTGTCTCAGATAACTCTTTTAACTCTAATGAGGCGTGGCAAGCTCGGCCTAACAAGGCAACACATCATTAGCTTCTTGCTTTGCCTGTTATTTGTCATCCTACCACACTCGATTACTCTATCGCCAGTTGGGGTGCCAACTGTTGTTTGCCACAGGCAGAGCATGGAGAGCTGACCCGCTGTCAGGTCAGGAAGCAGCGATACTTAATAGACTTCCAGGGGCCATCCACAGTCCTGGAATTTATCCCAGTCAGGCGGAGGCAAAGCCTTGCCCAGTTTTCTCCTTACTACAGATTAGATCCATAGTCAGTGACCTTTGC
Source organism: Mus pahari (assembly GCF_900095145.1). Lineage (NCBI taxonomy): Eukaryota > Metazoa > Chordata > Mammalia > Rodentia > Muridae > Mus > Mus pahari. The sequence continues at coordinate 7,473,224 of NC_034605.1, read as the reverse complement.
TCTCCTATCCTCTACCTGTGGATCCGATTTTTTCTTTTCAACAGATGGTCACTTTTTGTCTCTCCTCTTGAGAATATGTGAGAAGAAATGGCATCAGCACTTAGGTCAGCCTCGAAAGCACAAACTACGCAAACTCTCTAAAAGGATTTCTTTATCCAAAACGGCACATTAGCAATGCATCTCTGAGGTTGTCTTGAAGGTTAGCACAGGTCATTCTTACTATTATGCAGATTGGTTGGTGTGTAAATAAATATAGTCAAGACGCTATTAAAATCAATCTCTTGGCGTTGGGGATATAGCTCAGTGGGTAGAGTGCTTGTCTACCCTGAGTGAGATTCCTAGTACTACATAAACTGGGTGTGGTGACGTAGCTCTGGACCCTCAACACTTGGGAGGGGAAGGCAGGAGTAGAAGTTCAAGGTCATCATTAGCTCCATGGTGAGCTCAAGGTCAGCTGTGATGCATGAGACCCTGCCTCAGAAAGAAAAATAAAGTCACTGTCCTGTTCCAAATTCTCTGACTTTACTATAATGTTTTATCATTCCCAGGGCTTTGGAGGCATCTTTGAAATTTAGTTTAGCCGGGCAGTGGTGGCGCATGCCTTTAATCCCAGCACTCGGGAGGCAGAGGCAGGCGGATTTCTGAGTTCCAGGCCAGCCTGGTCTACAGAGTGAGTTCCAGGACAGCCAGGGCTATACAGGGAAACCCTGTCTCGAAAAAAAAAAAAAAAAGAAAAGAAAAAAAGAAAAGAAAAGAAATAAGAAAGAAAGAAAGACAGACAGAAAGAAAGAGAGAAAGAAATAAATTTAGTTTAGCATCTACCATGTTCTATCCAGTGTGCCCAGGCAACACCATGACTTCATGCACAAAGGAAAGAAAATAATGAAAAGGTGGAGTGTTGTTGTTGTTGTTGTTGTTGTTGGTGGTGGTGGTGGTGGTGGTGGTGGTGGTCTCATAGAACAGTGCCTGGCACATCCTCAAGTAGATCAAGTTCAAAGTCCTGAACATTCCCTTGATGGCCTGATGATGAGTGGGTGTAACCAGGCAAGAGGAGCTGCAGATGGGGGTCTAATGTGAGAAATTGAGTTGCGGTGGCCTGAAGACTGGACTCCAACTCTAGACTCTTCTACCTCAGATCTCTTTCCCTTGCCAAGGTTTAGAGAGCTGGAACACCTCTAAAATGATAGTGCTCACTCAAGATTCGTGCAGATAAAAAATAACTATCTGGCCAGGCATGATGTCGCACACGTTTAGCACTCCCCTAGCACTGGGGAGGCAGAGGCAGGTGGATCTCTATGAGTTAAAGGCCAGCCTGGCCTACAGAGAGAGTCCCAAGTCAGCCAGAGCAACACAGAGAAACCCTGTCTCAAAAAAAAAAAAATGTTATTTGGACATTGTAAACTAAGTCATTGTTGGGAATACTGTAATTGGTTGGGCCAGTTTTCATGACCTACGGAGTTCATCATGCGAATGTGACAGAAAACTGTGGAGGTTATTTTTTAACATTTATTTATTTATTTGGTGGGAGTATGGGGTGTGTGTGTATGTGGAGGTCATAGGCACAGCTCTCAGCAGTGTGTCCTCCCCTTCCACTATGTGGCTCCCAAGGAAGATTAGACTTGGTGTCTAGCATCCATAACCACTGAACCATCTTAGTGGCCCAATGGGGGTGATTTTTAACTGAGGCTTTTCTCTGAACAATCAGGGCAGCTGTAGTTCCATGCAGAGGACCTCCTCTTCCTTGGCTGCTTTGCCACACATTCCTGCTTGGCTGCTGAGCTTGTGGCGAGCTAAGGCTATCCCTGGAGATGAACTTCAGAAGAGAGATCGCAAGGAAAGAAGGAAGTCCCATTGGGCTTAATCTCAGAGACAGATCTTCAGCGGAAGGGTCGGCTTTAATCTGAGCACGGAGATCTCTTCTTGCAGGACACAGGGTTGAGTCATTTTCCAGGTTGTCGACGGAGGAGTTCCATCAGTTTGCAACAAATACCAGTAAACTACATCTCTAGATCTCTCACAATCCAGGAAGATCTTTGGACAGTCGCTGTCAGACTCACTTCCTTAGCTTGGAGGGAGGACCACAGCCAAAAGGGAAATGTGTGTCTTTCATAAACGTTTCACAAACGATCGAAAAGCAATGGCAGACCTTGTGGTCCTTCCTGGAAAACGTGTCTGTGGTACTCACAGCTGCATAAAACAGCATAGGCTGTTTTGAAGCAGCCCTTTCTTGCCTCTCCCCTATGACCTGGTTTCCCTTTTCTCATAAAGGCAGAACATGGGAGGTGAGAGGTTCCAGCCTCTAGGAGCTGTGTGCCCTGGTCTTGAGAAACAAAGCTTTGGTGGTATGTGTACACACCTCGATGAAACCACAGAACCACAGCTTGGTACATAGATCCATTCTTTTACAACCTTGTCCCTAGCCCACTCATCCCAAGGGTGTTTGGCTAGAATCCCCACTGAGGATCATTGAGAAGACGTGCCGAGAATTTGGGCCGCCTTCTGGGCCTAAGGGCAGCAGACACCTCTGTCCTCTTCTACTGAACATCTACCACACTCTGTGTCACATGGTGTCTCTGGAGAGGATGAAGGATGCCCAGCAGTAGCCTCCTGGGAGCACCATCCCACCCAGTGCTGTGAACTCTGACCTTTCTCTATATCCAGAAGGCCCTCCATTGAGAAGGGTGTGTAGGGATCGAAGTAATGAGTAGTGGAATCACTTCTGTTGAGTAGGGCTTCCAGCACTGGCTTGCGCAGCATCCTCCACACATCTAATGAGTGGTCCTTCTTAACAAATCCCTGTGTTCATTCCTGGATCATTCATTTTTCTTTCAATGAATCTCACCCAGTACCTGGCACTGGCCAGCGCGATTCTGCTTTTTGAGGCTGCACCCCATAGTTCCATGATCCAGCTGTCAGAGTCTCCCCCACACCCCAGCAGTGGCTGTCCGTTAGCTTGTGAGTGAGGCTGTAGGCCAGTGGGTTTGCTCATCCTTACCACACATCTGTAGCTTAGAATCATTAAGCCCAAACTGAGGGGCCACATGTGGTGAGGGCCTTGGACTGCGTCAGAGGGGTGGCAAGGCAAACAAATTCATTTAAAGGACAAGCCACCTTACACTCAAAACACAACAGCACCAGTCCATTTATGGCTTCTGAGCTTTGGTTGCTGTTAGGCTGTTTACGTGGAGTAAGGGATACAAGAAGCCAGATCTTGCATTCCAGGCAAACATTCAACAGACCATAAATAATTCCTTTAAGGCTTCAGCTCCTCATACTATTTCAACGGCAATTAAACCCCAACCCTAGTTTCAGAGGACACAAATATTCAAACGATATCAGTTCCCATCTAAGTTAAATATTTTTTCAACTTCACGCATTTTCACGACGGGGGAAATACATTTCATCTGTTTCTTAACTCAGCAAAAAAGGTAACCAATACCATGCGCTCCGTGGTTAAGAAAAGCTGGCCCAGACCTGTGACAGGCAAAATAATGTCTTTCCAAGGCAAACGTGTGCACTTGATGCAAGCTGACAGTCCCCTGTAGTCACTGTCCCTTCAGGTCCCTGCTGCCCCAGTAGATTCTGAGATGGTTTGATTAACTTTGATCAGTGTGAGGGGTGTGCGCTCTTCCTGTGATCTCTGGCCCCATATGTTACCAGTGGGAATTACCAGAAGACCATTTTAACTTCCACGGTGAATAGATAAATTTTAAAACTCAGTTGGTGGGGGCTGGAGAGATGGCTCAGCAGTTAAGAGCACTGACTGCTCTTCCAGAGGTCCTGAGTTCAAATCCCAGCAACCAGATGGTGGCTCTCAACCATGTGTAATGAGATCTGATGTCTTCTTCTGGTGTGTCTGAAGAATGCTACAGTGTACTTACATATAATAAATAAATAAATCTTTTTTAAAAAAAATCTCAGTTGTTGATGGATCATGGAATCTACATAAGCCACAGTGGGCTATACCGAGCCCTCCTTTTCCACGAAGAGAAGTTTTGGATACCTTTGATGCAAGTGAAGGTTGCTTTGCTGCAGATGAACGAAAAGTCCACGGACAGAAAAGAGTAAACCCAAACCCAATTCACAAAACAAACACTGCCAGATGCAAAGCACAGATTAATGGCGAGAGCTGATGGCCTCAATCCCCCAATTTCACAAGAAAATAGATAGACAAGGTCATTCAGCCAAAAACGTTGGAGGTAAATGACATCAGACATCATAAATCAGCGGACCTACCACGCATCTATAGAACATTACACCAAAACACAGAGCAAATACACATTCTTCTCAGCAGCCCATGCAGCTTTCTGCAAAATCGACCACGTACTGGACACAAAGCAAGACCCAAAAAGTACTGGAAAATCCAAGTAACAAACTTTAGTCTGTCTGATTCCAGTGGAACAAAGGTAGTGTCAACCACAATAGAGACCACAGAGAGAACACAAACTCTGAGAGGTTAAACACATTATGGAATGATGTATGGGTTACTTAAGAAGTCTTCAAGAAAACAGACAAACAAATAAACAAAAACAAAAAGACTCAAACAAGCAAAACAAAAACCAAAATAAAAAAACAAAACAAAACAAAACAAAAAACTCAACTAAACAAAATAAACAAAAAACCCAACCAGGAATGAATGAAGGTAAAGAAAAAAATACTCATAGCTATAAAACATAATGAAGGCAGTACTAACGGGAAAGCTTGTGGTCCTAAATGCCTGCATTAAGAGAAGTGGGCCTGAAGACATGGCTCATGAGAGCACTGGCTGCACTTCCAGAGGACAGGGATCCAGTTCCCAGCCACCACATGGTGACTCACAACCATCTGGAACTACACTCCCAAGATGTCCAACAGCCTCTTATGGCATTCAAGGGCACTTTACACACGTGTTACAAAGGCATACATGCAGGAAAAAATACCCAAACACATGAAAATGGAGGGAAGAGAAAGAAGAAAGAAAACTTGAGAGACCTTGAATAAATTAGTGGCACGTATTAAGGCTTTAGAAAAACAAGAACATACTAAACCCCAAAGCAATATCTGGGAAGAAATAATAACACCAAGGAACCAGGGGGAAAGAAGTAAAAAATATAAAAACTGGTCGTTCAAAGAATTGGTTTTATGACTCCAACACGAACCCACTTGGAATCAAAAGGGTGTCCTATGAAAAGTGTCCACGAGGTGGCAGAGTCCATCCATTTATCTGCCACTGACTCGGCTTTTCTACCGGGTTAAATTCACTTTTGACACTTGAAAGCTAGAGGGCAAGATTTCCTTACAAATAAGTTACCCATTAAAAACTAGTAATAACTCCAAGCCGTTCATAGTGCGCGGGGGTGGGGGGTAGGGAGTGGGTGCGCTGTTCCAGGAGATCTCGGGTGCCAAGTTGTAAAGTTCAGCTTTCGGGGAGGAAGAAATGAACGTGCGATTTTTGTGGCTTAACCGGGTAGTGATTTTTCTTTTTTGACTGATAGACATCATTTGTCTCTCCAGGGAACAGCCTCTCTCTATAACTGTCATTGTATCAACGCCACCTAGACAGCCCTTAGAGCTACGCTCTTTCCCTTTCATCACCTTGCATGAGAGGAGGACTCAGCCATCGCTAGGCTCCGCCCCTCTTTCCTGCGTGGGTGAAAGCAAGAATTAGGTACTCAGTCCCCTTGGGAGACCGCCTTCTGGGACTCAGAAAAAAACAATCTCAGAAATGTTTGCTGTCCCTTTTGTGACCAGAAATGATGTTTCAAGGCCTCTCTTTGGGTCTCAGCTCTCAGGATTTTGACGACTACAGGAATCATGTGTTCTGTTGTGTAAGTTGGTGTCCCAGCAGCATAGGTGAGAAAGGGAAGGTTAGACCTTCACTTTACCCTCCTGCTCAGCCTGGAGTCATTGCCTTTCCATCCTGTGACCTACTTTGTCTGCCATTGTCCCTTCCTGAAGTTCAGGGGCTAGCCTTTCCCATTTTGTGGCCTCTGATGGGAACAGCTTTCGGTTGGTCTCCGTCTCTTTATGTTCTTCATCTCGTAACATTCAACATTCTTTAAGATTTAAACATGTCTGTTCCTTTGTGACCGAGTCACCTCACTCAGGATGATATCCTCCAGATCCATCCATTTGCCTGAGAATTTCATGAAGTCATTGTTTTTAATAGCTGAGTAGTACTCCATTGTGTAAATGTACCACAGTTTCTGTATCCATTCCTCTGTTGAGGGACAACTGGGTTCTTTCCAGCTTCTGGCCATTATAAATAAGGCTGCTATGAACATAGTAGAGCATCTGTCCTTGTTACAGGTTGGAGCATCATCTGGGTATATGCCCAGGAGTGGTATAGCTGGGTCCTCAGGTAGTACTATGTCCAATTTTCTGAGGAACCGCCAGACTGATTTCCAGAGTGGTTGTACAAGCTTGCAATTCCATCAGCAATGAAGGAGTGTTCCTATTTCTCCACAACCTCGCCAGCATCTGCTGTCACCTGAGTTTATTATTATTATTATTATTATTATTATTATTATTATTATTATATTAAGTACACTGTAGCTGTCTTCAGACACTCCAGAAGAGGGTGTCAGATCATGTTATGGATGGTTATGAGCCACCATGTGGTTGCTGGGATTTGAACTCCGGACCTTCGGAAGAGCAATCGGGTGCTCTTACCCACTGAGCCATCTCACCAGCCCCCATCACCCGAGTTTTTGATCTTAACCATTCTGACTGGAGTGAGATGGAATCTCAGGGTTGTTTTGATTTGCATTTCCCTGATGACTAAGGATGTTGAACATTTTTTAGGTGCTTCTCAGCCATTCGGTATTCCTCAGTTTAATTCTCTGTTTAGTTCTGTTCCCCATTTTTAGTAGGGTTATTTGGTTCTCTGGAGTCTAACTTCTTGAGTTCTTTGTATATATTGGGTATTATCCTTCTATTGGATGTCACAAAGGAACAAACATGATATTTACTCAATGATAAGTGAATATTAGCCCAAAAGTTCAGAATACCCAACATTCAATACACAGACCATATGAAGCCTAAGAAAAAAAGACCAAACTGGATACTTCAGTGCTTTTTTAGAAAGGTGAACAAAATACTCACAGGAGGAAATATGGAGACAAAGTGTGGAGTACAGACTGAAGGAAAGGCCATCCAGAGACTGCCCTGCGTGAGGATCCATCCCATATACAGACACCAAACCCAGACACTATTGTGGATGCCGGGAAGTGCTTGCTGATGGGAGCTTGATATGGCTGTCTCCTGAGAGGCTCTGCCAGAGCCTGACAAATACAGAGGTGATGCTCTCAGCCAACCATTGGACTGAGTTCGGAGATGGAGAAGGGACTGAAGGAGCTGAGGGGTTTTGCAGCCCCATGGAGGGAGCAACAGTGTCAACCGGCCAGAACCCCCCCGGAGCTCCTGGAGACTGGACCACCAACCAAAGAGTACACATGGAGCGACCTATGGTGCTGGCCACATATGTGGCAGAAGATGGCCTTGTTGGACATCAGTGGGAGGAGAGACCCTTGGGTCTGATGGTGTTCGATGCCCCAGTGTACGGGAAGGCCAGGGTGGGAGGATTGGAGTGGATGAGCAGGGGAGCACCCTCATAGAGGCAGGGGAGGGGAATGATGTAGGGGGTTTCTGAAGGGGAGACCTAGAAAGGGGAAACCTTTGAAATGTAAATAAAGAAAATATGCAAGAAAAAATAGATTTAAACATGTCATTAAATGTGAGTATAGCACACATGCAGACATGGAGGCGATGGTTATTTCAGATTCCTGGGGGGTGGGGGGTGGGGTGCAGAGCCCATTTCCTGGAGAACCAGAACATACCAGGGCCTTTATCACCCATGACCAGCTCGTAACCTGGAAGTGGGGGCAGGGGAGGCTAATGGGGCCAAGAAGGGAGTCCCTCATGCTCCTGCACCAGGGTGATGAGATACAGGCCAGTGGGGCCAAGAAGGGAGTCTCTCATGCTCCTGCAGGGGACAGCTCTACCCCAGCCACCCCACCCCCCCACCCCATGCTAGTCTGCTCTAATTAGCATCAGTTCTATGGTGGCAACTCCTCTCTGGTCCTCAGGAAGGACTCCAAAGCCCTGAAGAGAAGAATTGAAGCAAACGCATCACCCACCCTTCCCATCTCTGTGTGGCTCCCACACCTGGGCAGAGCATCCCTTGCTTCAGATTCTCCCCAGCTGCCCTGCCTCCGTCTATTCGGGGCAACTTTGTACATGAGCTGCCTTCACCAGGCCATTCTGCTCTCTCTGGAGCTCTCTCGAAGAGCATCTTTTAAATTTGATTCCCAAACTCTTCTTTCTTAATCGTCCCCTTACATTTTACTCGTAAAAAGGGTTTATTTTGTTTGTGTGTGTGTGTGTGTGTCTGTGTGTGTGTCTGTGTTTGCATACATAAGCTTGGTAGTTCACACATATGCATCAGATATGCTAGAGACAGAGTTATAGGCAGTTGTAAACTGGTCAGGTGGTGCTGGGAACTAAACTCTGGTCTTTCACAAGAGCATCAAGTGCTTTTAACTGCTGGGCCATCTCTTCAGATCCTCTAAAGCATGGTTTAAAGATAAAGGGAAGGAGGTAGGTAAATAGGAAAGACAGACAGCAGCTCTGAAATAGTGGGGGCAGCTCCCAGCATAAGTAGTCACTGGAGACGCTATTGAGATTGCTATTTTACCAGAAGAACAGATGACAGGCAGAAAAGTAGGTAGGTAGAGATAGATAGATAGATAGATAGATGATAGATAATAAAGACAGATTGATAGATGATAGTAGATACGTACATAGAGAGATAGTAGACTGATATATTACAGATAGTTGGATGGATAGATAATAGATTGATAAGAGGTAGATAGATAAAAGGTAGGCAGATAGGTAGACAGGCAGATGGTGATAGATGATAGATAGATAGATAGATAGATAGATAGATAGATAGATAGATAGATAGATAGATAGCTGTAGTGGGCAACTGACCATTGGGAAGACAAGCTATTCAGACTGAGGGCTTAACTGCTAGAAATTGGACCTCTTTGTTCTGAAATCAAAATGCTCAGCTGGAGCTCATAGTAGAAAATGCCTCTGCAGAATTTCCTTCCGGTCTTAGTGACACCCATGATTTACCTAGCCCGTGGTATCAGTCTTTACCCCAAATAAGCCACTTCAAAAAAAAAAAAAAAAAAAAAAAAAATCCAGATGAACTAAGCCTGGTTCCACTCGGCCTCCGTGCTCCCTGGAAGGGACCCTGGGCAACAGTTGTCTTGCAGACCGATGGGGATACAGTGGGCTCACTTAATTACAATGCCACATGCTTTAAATAGTTTTACTGAAATTGATCAAGCCCCAGGGAGAGAGAACCCTAGTAACCAGGGAAGCCGGGGGTGGGGGTGGGTGGGGGGAAGCCCCTGGGGAGAAAGAGGAGATGGCTTCAAAGGCATCCCTCACAAAGGTTGTGGTTAAAAAGAAGCAGGAGGAAGGCACGGGGCAGGGGTTCTGGTCCTCCCTTCACACTCAGGCCCGACTTGCCGCGTCAATAAATCTGAGGACATAACGGTCAGGCCCGGGGTCTTCTGAGTCTTCTTTCTCTTTAAGTAAAATGTGTGAAGGACGCAAGGGACAAAAGCCGCCCTGGGAGAGCTCCGCTGATCACTTTCAACAGGCGAGGAAGATGGAGGATGACGATGGAGAGCCGGCTCGCTTTCGGCGTTTCTCCCTGGGGGGGGGGGGGGCGCTCTTGCTTTTGCTTAGTGGCTTGTTAGTCTGGAATGCCAAGTTTGGTGGGGAGGAGGTACTCACTCTTCATAGTTGTCTGATTTTGTTACGGAGCAATCACGAAAGTCAAATGAGACAAGCCCAGTATTTACAAGAGCACAAAACCATTACCGATTTTCTTTTCCTCCTGCTTATAATTAGTTTTATTCCTTTTTTTTTTTTTTTTTAATCCTTTTATTTGGGAAAAGTGCTTCTTACAAAAGGGCAGCTGCAAAATACAGAGGCCTCTGCAATGATGACTGGGTTTTTAAGACTGGGTGAGTTCCGAGGAAGCAAAGCAGAGGGACAGATCAGAGCATCTCCCACATTATTTCAGGAAAGAGAGCAACAAAATGCAAAGGTGAAATGCCCGCCAAGGAATTTTAGCAACTTAACGTTTGCTTGTCTTGTGGGTGGCCGCACCCTCCCTTTTCTTCGGTGGGGAAGGGTTCATTTCTCCTGCAAACCGATTGATACCTCTAGTACAACCAGCACCTCAGTTTGGAATCCACCTGTCTTCCTGTCAAAGCTCAGGGATGGAATGAGGCAGAGACCCACAAAAACAAGCACAGAACCTCACAACAGGCCCCCTCAAATGAGGACAAAGGTATTTTCCAAAAAGTACCTGGACTGAAAAGGCTAGACTGTAAAACATTCAAAACGTCAGTGTGTCCAAGACCCAGCTTGTACTGAGAGAGGGACAAGCAGGTCATTTAACCTCTACAGCTGATCCCATTTCTCTAGCATACAGACAGACAGCTACTGCTACNTTAACAACTACTGACNTACTGCTTGGTCCTTTAAGATCTACCTGACACATGTGGCTGAAACCACTAACCCACATCTGCCCACTAAATGGGCACCTATGCACAGATGGGAAGGAAGCTGCTCACATGCTCGCTCATGCTCGCCCACCAAGTCCATCGACCCTTGGGAGTTAGCTGCCAGCTCTGAGCTCTGCACTGATGGAACGCCACTGCATCCTCCCTGGGTTTTTACATTTTTCTCAGGTTAACCTCAACACATTTGCACCTGGTTCTGGTTCCCCAGAGTTTTATTCTTTTTAACCTCTTTATTATTTTTTTCTTTTGATGGAGTTTCTCTGTGTAGCTCAGGTTGGCTTTGAACTCTAAATCCTGCTCCCGAAGTCTCTCGGTGCTGGGATCGCAGTAGTGTTCTACGGCAGCAGAACAGCCTGCTTGCTTTGACGGATGTCATTGGCTCGTGTGGATGAAAGCAACCCAGCGCTCTGATTTGTGAACAGGCTTTCCCACCTCAGTCTCCTTACTTTTGTGAGAAGAAAATGGTGTTATTATACACAAACATGGTTATTATGAAGATTAAAAAAAATATATAAGTCTTTCAATTTAGCTTCTACAGTGGAATCACTGTGACAGACAAAAAAAAATCTTTCCCCGGAGAATGGAAGTATATAAGCAAAATTAGTTGAATTTTCCATACAGGCACATATGCATACTTAATTTTCACTCATTACAACAGTAGGAAATAGCACTCCGCAGTCTTAAGTTTATCTATAATTGACACAGTCTTTGACACAATGTTGCTTTTCAAGCAGACGGATTCTACACAGTCACGATAAGCTTTCCTTTCTTCAACTCCTATTGGGTGAACAGTGGTCAAGAAACCGGCTCAGTGGATTCGAACTAGAATAGCTCCGTTGTGTGTTACCTCTGCTCCAGGATGAGCATTGCTCTGGGGAGGTTTTGTTTGTTTTTAAGCCACCTGCAGCAGTGGAGTTATTAGAAACGAGACAGGATTTCACAATAGCATTCAGCTGCGAGAACCTGGGTCAGTTCCTACCATTTCATTTCGGAGTCTATACTGGGTGGGAAACACAGAAATTCGTCTGTGCCCTCTGCTTCTGGCTTTGTGCAAACCCCTCCTCTCCTGTCAGATGTTAAATAAGCAGCAGCTTTTTTCCTGTTTGTCCCTAAAATAGTCAATTCTGTAATACTCCTCTTTTTGAGAAATCCATTTAGCAATTCACTTCTGCCCCAAATCTATATTTATTGTTTATAATTGGTTAAGCACCTGTTCTGGGTTTTAATAGTAAAGCAAAGATTAAAAACATACCTGGTTCATGTTCCTGGGTTTATTCATCAGAGGGAAGAAAAGATGTTAATCTAAGAATCATCAGGACCAAATGCAAAATGGGCACACATGCATGCGCTGGGAAGGAGACACAGGTGGGCACAAGGTGCTGTGTGATCACAGGACTGGGAGGAGCAATGCTAATTAGACTTCAGATTCCAAGATGGAGGCACTACAGCTGCGGAGAGGGAAGAAGGGTCCCTTCCCTGCCGGCTGAGACTCGGAAATTAAGACTCAGTGCAGAGAGGCCACAACCAAGCCAGACATCATTCAAGGCAACAGAAGAGTAGAAAGAGGAAAAGGGATATAATCTAAGTAGGCCTGGAATTGCACTGGACGAAGTGTCTATGTACTGGAATTCCAGATGGTCTCTCTGGCTACGATGCAGCTAACACATTGAAAAGCTTTCCTGGGGAGACACAGCCAAATCGGCTTGGGAGCACTCTCTTCTCTGGGAACTCAAGAAAGACCCTTCCGGGAAGCCATGGGAAAACTCACTGGGAACACAGGGAAGTGTTCTTTTGCAACTCAGGGAAGTGCTTCCCAGCTGCTAAAGGAAGAGTGTCCCTAGGTGTACACCTGTGTAAGAGACTAAGGGATGTCCTTTGGCATCTTAGACAAGTGCCCTGCAGTCACCTTCCTTCCTAAGGGGCCAGAGGCAGCCCCAGCCCTTAGTTATTGCTGGTCTGGTCTGCATAATGCGTTGAGTGGGCGGAAGCCTCTGGAAGAGGCCTCCCCTTCAGTGACAACAGGAGGATAATGGGGATTTCATGCATCACCCTCCTGCAGAAGGGGTTAAAACATTGCCCGGTAGGGGTGATGTGGTGGGAGAAATTAATATTGTGGGCTCCTACAATTCTTTTTCCTTTATAGACTCTTCTCTCCCCTGTCTTCCCAGTGTTCGGAAATATTGCCCCTTCTCTTCTTTATCCAAAGACAGAAAGGGAGAAAGATTGGCTCATTTAAATGATGTGAGGTGGCTGCTTGCAGCCCTGCTTCACATATCAAGCCTTGAGGGTTTTAAACAGCTTTATAAATACGAAGGCACCTATCCCACTAGAAAAAATACAGCTGTGTGTGTGAGAGTGTGTGTGTGTGTGTGTGTGTGTGTGAGTGTGTGTGTCTGTGTGTGTGGCCAGTGTCTGTGAGCAGTTCATAGTTGCTTATGTTCCCTCTGTTCTTCAGCTTCTTGATTAATTTTTTTTTTTTTTTTTTTTTGGCTGTCAGTGTGAAAACTCTCCTCCTCTCGTCTGGAGCGAGTTACTGTCAGGGTGGCAGAAGGGTGGCGTTATTATTCTTTATTGGCACGGAGAGGGTGGTAAATACCAAGGAAATCCAGATGGATGCATTTAGACTGTGTCACCAACGGAGAAAGAGGTGTGGTGTTTCTGTTTGCCCAGAGCTTCCGCAGAATGTCACACAGGGCGGGCCACCCTAGAAGATTCTTTGTCGGATCGAAGCTTTACCCGTGCTCGGCTAACAATAGAAGTAGTTTCAGGGGCTTTGGTGAGCACCCGACTGTGTGGTCAGGATTTTCTTGAAAAAAAAAAAAAATGGAGTGTGTGCTCAGTTAGTTGAATTAGAGGGATTAACTACAGGTCATTAAATGACTCACGGAATCCTTGCTTGGGAGAGGAGGCTGGAGAAGCAAGCCAGAATCTTCAGTAACTGTGCCTAAAGCTGAATTGTCAAAAACAGGGCCACCAAGAAACTACAGTTTCATCACCACCAGAAGGTGCCCTGTCCTGGCAGATGCCTCCCGATGTCCTCTGTTCCTGTTGCTTATGCCAACACTAGGCACCCTGCCTACCTCGCTAGCTCAGTCTGGAAGCTGCATCTGGCTGGTGGTACCTCAGTTACACTGAGGATTTGATATTAGTCAGTGGTCTCTAGAGAAATAGAACCCATGGAGTATTACTGGCTCACGCATCAATGGAAGGTTCGCGCGTGCAGTCTCTAGAGTTTCTCATCAGACTGTTGATGTCACAGTTCACGGCCAAAGACTATCTCCTTACATAACTCTTCCTTACTTGGAGGAATGTGACTTTTGTTCTACACTGGTTGTAGCCAGGTCAAGTTGACCACTACATTTCTATTTTCAATAGTAACCGACTCAATACATACAGTACAGGAAGTGATCCCAGAGGGTCGTCAATAGACAGTATGAGCTTGCCTGCAGACTCTGCCAGATGTTGATGGAGAAACCCTGAGGAAACCAGAATGCTTATTCTGGAAAGGTTGGTTTATGGGGCCTTGAAGATTAATGACAGAGCATCGCTTGTCTGTTGAGGCCGAGGAGACGGCGGCACCATTGGTGAAGTTCTTGTCTTGCAAACACGAGGACCTGAGTTTGATCTTCATTCTCCACGTGAAAAGGGCACGTGCGTTAATGTGCGCCTGTGATCCAGGGCTGGAGATGAGACAGAAGGACCCTAGGCTCACTGGTCAGTTAGTCTAGCTGCCCCTGTGTGTCCAGGACAAAGTGAGAGATCTTGTTTTACAAAACCAGAGGGAGAGCAACTGAGGAATGCATCCAAGGTTGTTTCCTTTCTCCACATCCAAGCACACACTTGCTCATCCACTTGTATACACACACACACATACACACACACACACACACACACACATACATGGGGGGGCTTGGTTGTATCAGTTGTATGTTTTCTATATTCTCCTCCTCCTCCTCCTCTTCCTTCTTTAAATTTTTTTTAATGACAAGCTGGTCTTCAATTTGAAATTTCTTGTCTCAACCTCTCAAATATATGATAGGTATGCATGTGCCATTATGCTTGGTCTTACTGCACAGTCTTAACAGAGGGTGCACTATTTAAACTATATCCTAGATGCAGGAAATACATTTACTATAAACAAGATTGTTTAAGATTATGAAAGCAAAACCCAGGGTCACAGGCCAAGGCCAAGGCCAAGGCCAAGAAAGAAATATACTGAGGAAAAGATTGCTGCGGTCACACCCACCTCTGTTCACACTGGTTTCCTTAGCCGTGATTTTATGTTCTCGCCCATGATTCTTAACCAACACACAACTCCTCATTATGTTAATTTCCCAACATTCATATATCAAGTGACCATTTCCCGAGACTTCCAGTGTCTCCTGAGATCTCAACCAAATTTCTTCTCCTTCAGCAAGAACCTTGAACCTTCCCGAGTTGACCTGCCCAGCTCTCAGAGCTACTGTCTCTTCCTCATTGCACAGTTCCAGGGCCCTGAGGAGCTGATTACACAGGTTAGAGCATCCCCACCTGACTGGTGCCTTGTGTTTGGAAACAGTTTGTAGCCATTGTCTTCTTTGTGTCCATTGTCTTCTTCCTATCCTTTGTTTTCTTAGTGTCCATTCTCTCCTTTACCTTCAGGCAAGGCAGTCCCTGCAGTCACTTTAACCTTTCTGATTTCCCCACAGATGAAGAAAATGGAACCACCGGTATCTTAAGTCTTGTTCTCTTGGTAGTGTGGCTGTTGGTACTGATGTTGGCAGTGCCTCCTTCATCCCTGTTCTAATTCCCTTCATTCCTTAGCTCAAAATCCGTAGGCTCCATCACAGCACAGCTCACGTTAACTCTTGGTTACAAGGCTCTCAAGACCCCAGTGTTTGTGTGATTGTTACCATTAGTGCACAGCAACGCTCAAGAGGTAGTGCTAACAGGCAGTGAAATGTATTAGAAGTTCGATTGAACTCACTTCCATTCAAATAGACTCGAGATTAATATATTTGAGAGGCCTTCCTCTGGTCTAGCATTTCTCAAGGTTCTCCATCAGGGGGCAGCAGGCATTCTCAGAAGGACTGAGGAATGAAGCACCTTCTTTGTGAGACATTATTTCTAAGCAAACCAGAAAAATTGGCTTTATCATAAAAATTCAAGTGTAACTCTATCAAAATTCTATTTTAACCCACTCATTTATAGTGCTTTCCTACTAGGAGTATAAATTAAATACTAAGGTTTATAGGTTTATAGATTTACCAAATCCCTTTTATTATTTCGTGTGTGTATGTGTGTGTGTGTGTGTGTGTGTGTGTGTGTGAATATGTACCCATGAGTGCAGGTACCATTGGAAATTAGAAGCCCTGATCCCTGAGCTCCATAGAGGTGAAGTTACAGGCAGCTGTGAACCAAAAATCATGGATGCTGGGAAATAAACCGAGGTCCTCTGAGCCATCCCTCCGTGCCCCAGTGTCCGCCTTCCTTCTGTCTTTCCCATGAAGAGCTGCCTTCTCTCAGTGGGTTTTCTCTTCGGTGGGCGTTCAGTCCATCAGTCTCTCTTGCTTGCTTCTGCTGTAATCGTTCCAGGCTCACCTCACGCTCACCTCATGCCCTTGTGCCTTTTCCCCCTGCCCACGTTACTTGACAATATTCTTTCCCTTCTCTGAACTTTTGCTCCTTAGATCACGGACTGAGCTCTACAGAAGGTTTCTTTTATTACAAGTTTAATTTTCCTGTGTAGATAATAAGTCCTGGGCACCTCTCCCAGTGCCTAGCACAGACTGGCCATTGAATACACAGTTCTTGATTAGATTACGCATTCATGACATCACCATAGAGTTGATCCCCCTGGGTCACATACCAATATGGAGGGAAGAGGCAGCCCTCTGACCCATCCTAAACTGGTTGTATCTCATTCGGGTGCTCAGTTGCCCTTCAAACAGGAAAATAAGCATCAGATTTGGTTCGGTTGTCTGATAGTCACACAACCGTGGCTTCAGACCTCTGGGGACAGAACTGGATCATTTCCGAACCACTTGCAGCTAAGCGTAAAACACTGCAGGCGAGAATGGCTGTATCTGGGAAGGTCGAGACGAGTGGAATCTGGTTGGATGGTGTTCATTTTTTCCTTCATGTGGGAGACATGCAGAGAGTGGGCGGGCGGAGGAAATGGCTATTTCAGGTTGCTCCACCATTAGGGAGTGTGTGGGGATAAAGGCAGGTCGCTGCTGGTTGTGGTTATGGACATTAATGAGGGTGAACCCCCATGGTCATTTCCTTGGGAGATGTTTAAAAGTCCTTCCAACAAACACCCCAGCTTTGTTTCATGTAACAATTTGACACGGATGTACCAAGGCTGCTTTCCCCACCGTCTGAGGATTGCCGGTCTTCCTGAATCCAAGCAGCTCAGTATGAAGAGAGTGCATCTGTCCTCCTAGTTTCCTGTCTTGGGACCCTGCTCCTGGCTGGTTCCAGGATTTCCCTTTTCAGAAGGAATGGCAGACCTCCCCTCCCCAACTCAAAGGGGCTGAAGAATTTCTCCCAATCAGAACAGTAAAAAAGACCATGTGACTTTTTCTTTACACCCTCCTCCCTTCCTCCCTTCCTCCTTCCACCCTCCTCCCTTCCTCCTTCCACCCTCCTCCCTTCCTCCTTCCACCCTCCTCCCTTCCTCTTTCCATCCTCCTCCCTTCTTCCTTCCATCTTTCTCCCTTCCTCTTTACACCCCTTCCCCTCCTCCTTCTACCATCTTCCCTTCATCCTTCCATCCTCCTCCCGTCCTCCTTCCATCCTCCTCCCTTCCTCCTTCCATCTTCCTCCCTTCCTCATTCCATCCTCCTCTCTTCTTCATTCCGCCCTCCTCCCTTCTTCATTCCACCCTCCTCCCTTCCTCATTCCACCCTCCTCCCTTCCTCATTCCACCCTCCTCCCTTCTTCTTTACACCCCTTCCCTTCCTCCTTCTACCCTCCTCCCTTCATCCTTACACCCTCCTCCCTTC
>NC_034605.1:7445520-7455147 GCF_900095145.1 Mus pahari | reverse complement strand
CTTCATCCTTACACCCTCCTCCCTTCATCTTTACACCCTCCTCCCTTCATCCTTACACCCTCCTCCCTTCATCTTTACACCCTCCTCCCTTCATCTTTACACCCTCCTCCCTTCATCTTTACACCCTCCTCCCTTCATCTTTACACACTCTCTTTCTCTTCCTCCCTTCTTTCTTTCTCTGCTTCTTTCCTGGTCATTTGTTGGCAGGTATCAGCTGTGAGAACCCAACGGTCAGAACACTTTATCCCAGCGCGCTCCACGTACCACTTCACTCCCTATGTTAAGTTTTATATTACACATGTAACTGTTCACTTGTTTATCCATGGATTTATTTACGTATTTAGGGAATGGGGCACATACGGAGGCCAGAGGACAGCTTGTGAGAGTCACTTCTCTCCTTCTACCCTGAGAGTCATTTCTTGACCTTCAACCGTTGTGGGCACAGGATGCAGGTTGTCTTGGTGGCAAAGCCTTATATCAGATGAAACATCTCGCTGTCCCTGTTCATAGTCATAAGATTTTATTTCATTTTCAAGTAAGTATGCATGTGTATGTGTGTGTACATGAGGGCAAGTGCTTGTGGAGGCCAGTAGAGGGTGTCAGATGCCCTGGAATTAAAGCCACTGGCATATGTGAGCCACGTGACATAAGTGCAGGGAACCAAACTCATATCCTCTGGAAGAACCATATACCCTCGTATACTGAACCATCTCACCAAGCCACCTCCATATTAAAACAAAACAAAACAAATCAAAAAAAAATCACTGAAGCTTAAGAAGTCTTATTGAATATGTTGCACTTTCAATTTTTCTAAACTCTTATATAGTTGTACATTTATTTGGGAGGCAGTCGTGGGTGTCATAGTACATATGTGAGCATCAGAGAACAATTGAAAGAATTGGCTCTCTCTTCTCCTATCTGGACCTTGGGGATAGAACTCAGGTCATCAGGCCAAGCCATCTCCCCAGCCTGATACTTTGTACTTTCAAAGACAGGTGATTTAAAGGCAGAAGCAGTGAGCCTCTAGAAGGAAACTGGGTGGCATTTCACGTGACCATGGACATGACGCGCCCACAGGCAGCACGAGCTCATTCACACCGTGTTCAAAGAGTAAGACGAGAGTTCAGCACAAGTTCCATGCTGCTTCCAAGAAACCGAACTCTAGTGGTACAGATAAAGACAGGACTGAAGATACCCCTGACTCTTGTTTAGTTTTATCTACCATATGCATAGGTGTGACCCTCCGGGATCTGAGCGTCAGCCAGGGTCTGGAGAGCGTGAGGGAATCCCAGAGTGCATAAGGCTTGTACTCTGTTTATAGTCAGCTCCTGTGAGCATGTGTTCCACCAGCTGCAGAGACAGAGGTTCTGTCCGTGTGTTGCCATGGCAACAGGCTATGTTTCCATAACACAGCCTTCCCACAAGCTCACAAGGCAGCTTGGAAGGTTTGCCCTGCTTACTGTTTGTGAGTGGGGCTCAAGTGAACAGGGGCCTTTGGGAATGGTGAGTGTGAAAGTTGAACTCTGGCTTAGGCGGGACACGCACACAGTATAGGCTCACATCTGAAATGGGAAGAGCTGTGCAAGTTCCACCTCGTTTCTCTCGGAGAGGCTTTTCTTGTTAAATGTCTCCTGCACTCCGGCTTCGGGATGTATCTGGGAGAATGGACTAGCGATGTAGGGAGAGCACTGGAACCCATCACTGATGGCCAGGCAAATGCTGACTTTCATGGTCCAAGATTTTAGAAACTTATTTGTAAATTTTCCTAACTTCCCTATAACAAAGGAATTCAGTCACTCAGTGCGAACTTGGGTTGAAGGAGATCTTTTGTGTCTTGGCCTGAGCCAGCCGCCACCCACCATCTGGTCTTTCTTGCATTACTGCAAAGAGAGTCCACCCTTTTCAGAGTGTTCGGCTTTGCTTCGCATTCCCCTTGGGAGCTCGTGCTGACCAAGACCCAGGGAGCAGAGAATGCTGTCTTGTCTCCCTCAGAGCCAAGGGGAAGCCTGGCCCAGGGTGGGAAGAACGATTTTGCTGACCAAGAGTCATCTGCAGTTAAGGCAGAGCATTCCCAGAGCTGGGCCGGGGACTGTGCAGTTCCCATGGCTGCTAATGCCAGTACTGTCTCGGTGACAATTTCCATTCACGGGGAAGAGGGTAACCTCTTTCTTCTCCATGATGACTTCTTTTAATCTTGATTGACTCTACTGTCTGTCCTAGTTACATGAATCAGATATCTGATGTTTGGGGGGATGGGTGTTTTGTGTTTGATTTGTTTTGTTCCAATATTATGTTCAAGCTGACTCAGAAAAACTTACAGAATAACTAGATGGATCTCTCTCTCTCTCCCTCTTCCTCTTCCTCTCTCCCCCCCCTCTCTCTCTTTCTCTCCCTGTCCCTTCTTCCCTTCCTCCCACCACATCCCACTCCTCTCTCTGGTGAGACAAAATCTTAAGTATGCCATGCTGGCTAACTCATTGCATGACTAAGGAAGGCTTTGGACTTCTGATCTTTCTGTCTCCACTTCCTTAGTGTTGGGATTATAGGAGGGAGCCAGCACACATGGTTTCTGTGGTCCTGGGGATTGAACTTGAAGTTTTATCCATTCATTCCATGCAAGCATTCTACTAACCGACTCACATCCCCAGATCTTGCTCTTGTTGTTTTGAGGCAATGACTCATGGAGCTTATGATAGCCAATCTTGCTACATACTAAAACTGGGGTTTGAACCACTGGTCCAAAAGCCGACTCCAGAGTGCTGGGATAACAGGCACACTGATCTTGAACTCTCCACCCTTCTGCCTCTGTTTTCTGAGGTCTGGGATTATAGACATGTGCCACCATGTTTGACTCTGTTTTCTCAAACTCTCCTAGTTAATAGAGTAACTGTTTATTGGTCTTGCCTACCTCCTATATTGAGAACTACATTTCTTGAACACAAATACCATTCTTGCCCACATTTGTACCCCCTAAATACATTCTGTGATTAAATAATAAACGTATAGCAAACTTCTATTTCAGTAGTATAGACAGTGTTTGAATAATGCACGTGTATGGTAAAACATCACCCACTGGTCAACAGGACCATTGGGGGATACCTTAATCCACCCATTAGAAGCATCTTAGTAAGTGTATACATGGTATTTTCTTCTCAAGACATCTAATAGTCTTCATAGGATATTTGGAGAAAATAATTTCATGAATCGTTATTCACTTTGACTACAGATTGGATTGGTAGTTAGTATGGTTATTTAGTTACTCTGTTGCAATCCCTACACATAGGCCTAGGAAAGCGCCTTAGCAATAAGAACACTTAGCAATAGGCACAAGTAGGGATTTGATCCTGGATTCTTGGTTCTTGGCCCCCAAACCACCATCTTGCTCATATGGCTATCATAAGAATGGTTGCCTGACTCATTTGTTAGGAGAAGGGGATAGCTTCCCAAGCACACATACAACTAATATTCAATATGTAAAGGACCTTGGGAATCCAGAAGAAAGGAGATCTAGAAGATCACAGACCCCCTTCTCTGTTAGCAGTTATGTTTGGTTCAAGTTCTTAGGCATGGTAGATGGTTGACAATGACCCTAAAGAAACAAACCAAATTCCCAAACCAGTAGCATGAGTGGGTCATCACTATTGGCCATGTGGTCCCTCAGCTTACATATCCAACCTTTGGAGACGTCTCTACTTTGCAAGACCTATCTCCCATGTAGAAGCTTTCGAGGGGTTTATTTCTTTTTTTCTTTTCTTTTTTTTTAAGATTTATTTATTTATTATATGTAAGTACACTGTAGCTGTCTTCAGACACTCCAGAAGAGGGCGTCAGATCTTGTTACGGATGGTTATGAGCCACCATGTGGTTGCTGGGATTTGAACTCCGGACCTTCGGAAGAGCAGTCGGGTGCTCTTACCCACTGAGCCATCTCACCAGCCCGAGGGGTTTATTTCTTGAAGTCATGTTTCAGAGAGTTGAGACAGAAAGTTCTGTACTCTGTCGGCAACTGTATCTCTGGACCTGCTCCTCAGAAAGCTCTTTGGGAAAGAAAGATTTCTAGCAGGGAGTGTGCATATGTGCGTTGGTGTAAGTGTCCAGGGGCATGTGTACATGTGTGCTCATATGTACGGAGACCAGGTCAACCTTGAGTATGTTCGTTATTCAGGAGCCACCTACTTTGGCTTTTGCATTAGAGGCTCTCATTTGGACCTGGGGCTCACTGGTTTGCCTAAACTTGTCCAGAAAGCTTCAGGAATCCTCCTGTCTCTCCATTGCAAGCCCCGAGCTCGTCTACAAGCATGTATTACCCTGACTAAATTTTTTATGTAGTTGTGGGGATTAAAATCAGGACCTTCTGCTTATATGGTCAGCACGTTACCAAATGAGATGTCTTCCCAGCCCCAGAAAGATGGATTCTTAGGGAAAAAAAAAAAATCAAGCTTGGTCATTCTTGGTGTTTCTAGGGTTCTATTCAATCTTGATTTCCAGAGGATTATAAATATGAAGCAGGGCTGATAAAAGGGAGAGAGGCTTAGACATTTATTATTCAAATTGTCATTCAAAGATATTAACAGAGAAGGGTTGACAACTTCTCGGAACTGGGGCATCTCAGATTTGTCTATCCTTTATGATGGTTTGATTAAGAATGGCCTCCACAGGCTCTTATGCTTGAATACTTAGTCACCAAGGAGTGCCACTACTTGAAAAGGATTAGAAGATGTGGTCTGGGGGGTAGATGTGGCCTTGTTATAGGTAGTGTGTCACTGGTGGGTGGGGGAGTTGGAAGTTTAAAAAGCCAAAGCTTTCTCTTCCTGCTGCCTGAGGATCTGGATGTAGAATCCTCAACTTCTCTTCCCGTGCTTTGTCTGCCATGCTCTCTGCCACGATGATAATGGACCAAAGCTGTGAAAACCCAAAGAAAAGCTTTCCTTTTCAAAGTTGCCATGTGTAGCCTCCCCCAGCCTTGAGCAGGCTGATTCAGACCTTGCTGCCACTGTGAATGAGACCACCCGGGGTGGAGCCTTCTGACTTAGATGGTTCTATTGTTCTGTCACCTGCCACTGCTGCTCTTCTCCGAGAGGCTGCTATGGCTGAGAGGCTGAACCTGTCTTCCCGAGATATTCCTGAGAGAGTTGACAACCTGTGGAATTGGTGACCTAATGCTAACAGCTCTGACAGACTAGTGCTAACAACTTGGCAACAAAGCATCAAGAAGCCTGGCATGACAGGGGATGGGCTTCCCCGCTTTATAAGCACAGACTGCTAGTAAACATTGGGCCTTGATCAAAAAATCTGTCTTGGTCTCTTTACTTCTCTTGCTATTCCCTCCTGTATAGCTCCAGCCTCCCACTCAGAAACCCAGTTCATGTGGCCACAGGCAGCTACAGCTATGGTCATGATGTCTATTCAAAGCAATAGAACACTGACTAAGACAGAAGTTGGTACTTGGGAGCAGGGTATTGCTGTGGCAATCTTGACCATGCTGTTCGTTGGAAGAACATGAAAGATTTGGAGACTTTGGGCCAGAAAGTTGGTTGGACACTTGAGGCAGGGCTTACTGGGCCATCCTATTAGGAGCATGGAAGACAACAGTGTGAAGGGTTCTGTGGAATGAGGGAGCCTTGCTCAATAGGTTTTAGAGGAGAAGAATATTAGTAAGTGACCTAAAGGCCATTCTTGTGATATTTTGACAAAGAACATGGCTGCTTTCTACCTTTGTCTATAAAAAAAAAAGTCTGCCTGGGCCCAATTTGAAGAGTTTTAGACTAATGGTGTTGGCATAGGAGATTTCATGACAGCCTAATATTGACTCTGTCATGTGGTTATTACTGGGCAGTATAATGCAGATCTATAATGAAAAGGAGCAAGGTGAGCAAGAAAGAAAAGAAATTCAAAATGTACAGTTTGAGGAGAAAAGGAGCTAACAGGTATAATAGAGCTATAAGACCAGTGCTCAAGGAGATAAAAAGTTTGAAGAAAAGCCTGATGCTAAATGTAATAAAGGAAGTATTGGCATAACAAGACCTCACACAGCCAAGCTTCCAACTTCTGGAAAGGAATGAAAGAAAGGCTTAAGCAGTGAAGGAAACCCAGGACAGAAAGCTGATGCAGATGTGATTGAAAGACAAGGCCAAGTTCTAGGTCCAACACACATTAGGGCTTGGCAGCTTCGGCCACTCGGCTCTACCTTTGGAGTCAAAGGTACAAGAATAGGGTTATTGGATCTCCCTCTGTAGCTAAGGAAAGCCACTGAGGCCAGGTGTATGTCAGGGGTGTCCCGGCATGGAACACCCACTTTGCATTAAGGTATGGCTATAAGCCTATGGGAGCCAGGAAGTGGAATATGGTGGTTTGAATAAAAATGGCCCCGATAGGCTCATGTATTTGAACCACCAGTCATCAGGAAATGCTACGACTTGACAAGTACTAGGAGATATGGTCTTGTTGAAGTAGACATGAGCTTGTTGAACAATCAGAAGGATCAGGCTTTATGGTTTCAAAAGCCCAAATAAACTCTGCAGAACTGCTTGTAGAACTCCTTCAGCACCACGTCTGCTTCTACGCCACCATGTTCCCCACCACTATGATAATAGACTAAACATCTGAAACAATAAGTCAGCCCCACTGAAATGCTTTCTATCGTAAGAGTTGTCATGGGCGTGGTGTCTTTTCAGAGCAATAGAACATTGACTAAGACACCTTTGCAACCCCAAGCCACAATCTGTACTTTACCACCATTTTACCACCTTCTCCATGTGATCGTAGGCACCTTGACATTTAATATGACTGACTGAGGGAAAGGCCCAAGCCGCAGTTCTCAGAAGTGACTACGTGAACAAATCAGACGCAGACACTTGGCTTAGCCCTGCAGAAGACAGAAAATCCCGGAAGGACTTAGCAATAATTGTGTAGTTCCAATACAAAGCATCATTGTAGAAGCTACTGGCTCCCTAACTTGCAAATTCTGGGCAAGTCAAAAGTCTGATTAGGCCCTGCCAAGTCTGCCAAGCCCGGGCAGTGTGTGAGGCCAGCTGAGAAAAAGAAACGGAGGATGCTGCACTATCTTCTTATTAGTTCTAAAGCAACTCATGTGCATTGTAGGATTTCCAGACTTCAAGCAACTATGAAGTATGGAGCGTGACAGCAGAACTACTTCCTTCAAGACTGAACTAAGCACACAAAAGCAGTTCAGGTTGCAACCTGGAACCAAACTGGGCCGTGGAACCGAGCACTCGCTTGCTGCTCAATCTCAGGAAGACCGTTTACTTCCACCGTGCCTCAGTTCTCTGAGCTGTGAAGAAGAGGGGACAGCTGAGTTGTTGGGATGATTCAAGTTGAAATGCGTAAAGTTCCTTTAAACTCTGGCCGTGGATTGACTGTTATTCTAGCGACTGACTAATTTTTCACATTGAAATCATTGATCCATGTGGCATTTCAGAGCGAGAATGGCAGTAAGCCGTTAAGAATTCATTCGTCCTTTAGTTCAATGATTAGCTAGCTTCATCAGCGTTATTATTAGCTAATCTTTCCACGTGTCTAGTAGATTGAATTATGTCATCTCCCAAAATATACTGATCCCTATCCTGGGGATTTCTGATGCTATGACAAAATATCTTGACAAAAAAAACAACAAAAAAACAAAAAAACAAAAAAACAAAAAAACAAAAAAAACAAAAAACCAAAAAAACAAAAAAACAAAAAAACAAAAAAACAATTTAGGGAAGGAAGGGTTTACTCAGGCTCACAATTCCACGTTAGAGTCCATCATCACAGGGACGCCAAGGCAGCAAGCTAAGATTTAAAAGAGCTGGTCACATGACGTCCACATCAAGAGCAGAGAATGAATGTGTGCACACTGGTTCTCACCTCACTGTCTATTACTTTTTCACAGTTCAGAACTAAACCCAGGGAATGGTGCCTCCCACAGTGGGCTAGGCCTTCCCACATAGAGTTGTTTAATTAAGACAATCTCCAACAGACATACCCACAGGCCAGTCTCATCGAGACACTCCTTATTGGGAATCTATTCTTAGGTTGAGTCTAGACTGTGCCAAGTTAACAGGTTGAAATGAACCATCACAAAGTCCCAATCTCCAGTATTTTGGATTGTGGCCTTGCTTATAAGTTGGGTTGTTAAATAAGTGACTTACCAAGCTGAGGCCATACACGGTTAGAATTCTGCCCTGATCCAATATTAGACTGGTCTCTTTAATAAAGGAAAATACAGAGACACACAGGGAAGACAGTGAAGGTAGAGACAGAAGCAGGCACTGGAATGGTTCTGCCACAAGTCACAAAGAACCCAAAGCCCCCAGAAACTGTCTTTCTTCAATTGATGAAAGCTTGTAAAAAATTGCTAAGATGCAGTTGATCATTTATAGATTCCATCCACAGACAAAACTGAAGGCTGTGTAGGTGGAAACTGAATTCTCAGTACCCTGGCTTAGGACTTTATAAAGACTATTGGTGAAGGTGAACAGGGAAGGTCAATGCAAAGTTCTATTTTACTAGAATAAAGCAAATCAGAGCGAAATAATGAATGACAAGCCAGGAAGTAGAAGGCCTAGGGGCAGGGCAAAGACAGCACTTTGGGGCTTAGCATGTGACCTCCTCTGTGGGATAAACAGGGATACATTTCACAATGGCTACACACCAGGAAATATGCTTTCAATTATCACTTAAGATGTAACCCGTCAGAGGTATTCCTATCACTTATATGTAATGAGAATTGATTTTGGATTCTATTACCCTGGAAGCGAAGGATAATGGGAAGTTCTGGGTCTTTTCTGAGCTCTTTAGCCATGACATGTCTCCATGCTGACGATGCCCCATCTCAACAGTCCCCAGGCATCTGGTCTACCCACATGCAACTCAGCCTGAAAGTGACTCCTAATGAATGAGAGTCCATAAAGCCAGACCCAGCTCAGGAGTCTCATTGCAAAGTGAGGAAGCCCCAGGGAACCCTCCTGAGGTGTTGGATTTCCACTGAAGTCCACAGGCTGGTTTTGTCAATCCAGGGACAAAG
Source organism: Mus pahari (assembly GCF_900095145.1). Taxonomy (NCBI): domain Eukaryota; kingdom Metazoa; phylum Chordata; class Mammalia; order Rodentia; family Muridae; genus Mus; species Mus pahari. The sequence continues at coordinate 7,446,122 of NC_034605.1, read as the reverse complement.
TGCAGAAGTGAGGTGTTAGGAGAAGTGTCCAAACAATCAATGCCAAACTGACCTTCTGGGGTGTGTGTGTGTGTGTGTGTGTGTGTGTGTGTGTGTGTGTGTGTGTTTGCATTCTTGTTTGTTTTTGCAAACATGGGGCCTTGAGCACTCTATGGTAGCCTGCCTTTGACCTCTGTCTGAGCTCGTTCAGTCCTGTGCTGCTGTCTTGTTAGCTTGCTGACCTTAAGCTTTAGGTCCCCTGCCCTTGCTTCCTAAGTAGCTAGGATTGCAAGTGTGTCCTCCTTGACTTGTCGGAAGTGGCAGGCCAGGGTGGCTGCGCAGCAGATGCCATCGGGAAGGAAAACATGTCTGATTATTCATGCATGTTCCAAATTTGTGACTTCTGGTTTTGTTTTGTTTTGTTTTGTTTTTCTTGATGGATGGTAACAGTACTTTGGGAATTATTTGTCTAATGCTTTCCTCAAGGGTGGCTTGACTACAATTTAAAGTTCATTTTGTAAAAGTGATTTGAACGCGCCGGGCGTGGTGGCGCACGCCTTTAATCCCAGCACTCGGGAGGCAGAGGCAGGCAGATTTCTGAGTTCGAGGCCAGCCTGGTCTAC
>NC_034605.1:7404885-7445467 GCF_900095145.1 Mus pahari | reverse complement strand
AACAAGGAAAAAAAAAAAAAAAAAAAAAAAAAGTGATTTGAACTATGACCCCAAGGAGGTCCATCTTACTGGTCTCTGAAGATATAGCATCTTTCAGCTGCAGATGGATGTTGCTGAGAGCTTATAGTTTTATAGTATGGATTTTATAGACATGGAGATATAAGAGGCACTAAGTCATAAAAAAGGGACCTGGGGTTTCTCTTGTCTTGCCAGATTTGGAAAAATTGAAAATGGTTCCACAGAGAACTTTCTTTTCTTTTATTTATTTATGTTAATTAATTAATTAAACTTATTCACTTTGCATCCTGCACACTGCTCCCCTCCCCATCACCCCATACCACAATCTTTCTTTCCGTTCCCCTGTCCCCTTCTCCTTTGAGCAGATGAGGACCTCCTGGGTATACCCTCCAACCCGGCACATCAAGTCTCTTCGAGGCTGGATGCATCCTCTCCCACTGAGGCCAGACAAGATAACTCAGCTAGAAAACCATATCCCATGTACAGGCAACAGCTCTTGGGACAGTGCCTGTTTCATTTGTTCGGTACCCACATGAAAGTCAAGCTGCACATCTGCTAAATGCAAAAGGGAGGTCTAGGTTCAGCCCATGGATGTTCTTTGGTTGGTGGCTTAGACTCTGAGAGCTCCAAGGGTCCAGGTTAATTGATGCTGTTTGTTTTCCTGTGGAGTTCCTATCCCCTTTGGGGCCCCACCATCCTTCTTCCTATTCTTCCATAAGAGTTCTCGAGCTCCTTTCACTGTTTGGCTGTGGATATCTGGATCTGTCTGAGTCGGGTGCTGGGCGAGTCCTCTCAAAGCATGACAGTGTTCTAATAAAACTTTATTTGCATAAATGAGCAGCAAAAGCAGACATGGTCCAAATCGTTTGTTAGCCTAAACTCTATTTTACAGGTGAGAAGATTGCCTGGCAAAAATGTTAGTTGACACATTTGGAAGTCAGAATTCAACTTAGTGGGGTCATTGCCTCCTTCACCAAGTTCAGCGTGCCAGACTGACATGGCAAGTGTGTTTGCCCACTAAGTGGTCTTGCTTGGACCTTTACTTTTATTCATGGAAACAGTGTCTCTCTCCAAACCAGGAGCTCATTGCCTTGCCTAGACTGGCTAGCCAGTTACACTAGGGCATTTCCTTTTCTGGATCCTTAGGACTGTGATAGTGGGTGGGCCACCACTCCTACCCAGCTTTAATTTATACACACACACACACACACATATTGATATGGATATATATGTAATTTAATATATTTTATAACTTATATATGTATATACAATGTTATGTGCATGGGTGGGTTTTTTTTTTGCATGTATGTATATGTGTACCACATGCATGCCTGCTGACCAAAGAAGGGCCAAAGCTGTCTGATACTCTGGAAGTGGAGTTCCAGATGGGTGTAAGCCACCGTGTGGGTTCTGGGAACGAATCCTAGGTCCTTTGCAAGAGTAGACAGTGCTCTTAACCACAGAGCTGTCAGTCTAGGTACCTGCCCCCACCTGCTTCTCCATGGGTCCTGGGATCAGATCTCAGGTTCTTGTCCTTGCCCACAACTGCTTTATCTACGCAGCCAACTCCCCAGTCCCTTCAGTTCTCTCTTACAAAGGGTGAGGTGATGGAAGATGTCTTTTCTCTTGAGGTTAAGCTTCCAGCTTCTTGGAAGTGACTGTGTATGGAAGCCGCTTAGCCCTCTTCACAGCTGTGGCACGAGACCCGCTGGGTCTTGTGGTATGGGTTAGCTGAAGAATTTCTACTTTGGGAGGCCACAACAGAAACCCAAGCCTCCAAGTCCCTAGTTGGATACTTTCTGTGTATGACTGGTCACATAGGAAGCTCTGGCTTGACTGCTTTATGAATTTTCTAGAAAAGAGACTGAGTCACAGCCACGCAAGAATAGTCAATCAGGAGCTGTCAGCTTTACACAGAAGAAACAGGGCTTCCTAAATACATCAAAGGACAAAGCTGAGACCAAGGCCGATTGTCTCCATTTATACAGTAGAAAGTTATGAGATCAATAAGATGGACCCCCCCCCCAGGTTAGGCACAAGAGGTGGGATACAGTTCTCCTGGTTATGCTTTCCCTCCTGTGCCCCAGTTAGAGTGTATCCTGTGTACTGCTTTCTTCTTGACTCATCAGTAGACAAAGGGTCTGCTCAGGCTGTCACTGGATCCGAGTTTCTGCTGATGGCAAGCGGTATCCTTTGGGACAATGTGGCGGGGGGGGGATAAAGTATCTTCTTCGGAACTGTATGACAGAGACATATTCGTCCCCATCCCTTCAGAGGCACCTTCAAACCCTTCCTGGCATATGGTGCAGGTGGCCACACCCTTCACTCTCAGCAGAGCCGAAAGATAAGAACACAGTGAGTTTCCCCTGTGTACTCACAAAGCACACTGCGGGTGCCTCCCACGCCTCGACTTCCCAAGAGGCAAGATCGTGATAACAGGAGCCAACTCAACAATAACAACAACAACAGTAATGGTAATGAAGGCCACCCAGGCATGAGTTGATCATTCCTGGGTTATCACCAAGACTTGCAGAAACGTAGACTATGACCAGTACATTAATTACCCACAAACCTTGGGTGACACATTGTTGTGTTGTGCATTCAGTGGCCCTGGATGGAAATTACGTAGGCTGAATGTGTGCTGATTGGTGAGCATCATTTTTTTCCCTTCAGTACTTGATACACATTAGCTCTCTCTCCTTACGTTGGCTCATTGCTGCAAGCCACGGCTGAGGCACAGTTACCAGCATGTCCATCTTACACCTGAAGATGCTTTCAATATGTTAGATGGCTTTCCCAGGTTGGACACTGCTCTGGTAGGAATAAAAAGCAGGTTGCAAGCCGGGCATGGTGGCGCACACCTTTAATCCCAGCACTCAGGAGGCAGAGGCAGGTGGATTTCTGAGTTTGAGGCCAGCCTGGTCTACAAAGTGAGTTCCAGGACAGCCAGGGCTATACAGAGAAACCCTGTCTCGAAAAACCAAAAAAAAAAAAAAAAAAAAAAAAAAAAAAAAAAAAAAAAAAAAAAAAAAAACCCAAAACCAAAAACCAAAAACCAAAAGGAAGCAGGTTGCTTATTTCTCATTGAATGTTCTCATAAACATAATTTTCTTCTCTGTTATCAGGGTCATGAGAGACAGGCTCCAGTTTACTTTGAGAAACAGAAAACCCAGTAATGTTGGTCTATTAGGATCCAAATCTTTGTCTCACTTGATTTAGGCTAAATGTCCTGAGTCTCGCCTCCTTTTACGCATTTATTGGTCATCAGGAACAGAGCCCAGGGACTTTCATGGCAAGCAAGTGTTACATTTCCAGGCCTGGGTCTCACTTCCAAACACTTCTGTAGCTGCTCCCCTAGTATATGCATTCCCACTGTCAGGCAAGGTGTTTGTTTCTCACAGAGCATCGGGAAACAGATCTCTACTGGAAAGTTTTCCTCTCCACTGCCCACAAAAGGTGCCTAAAAGAGATTTTTAAAAATCCGAAAACGAAACAAATTCTTTCTAATCGTCTGTGTTTTCGAGGCATTATTTTTTTTTAAACAATGAATATGTATTGTTTAGCCATCAGATATAAGCTCGGCTTTGTTGGTAACTGAGAACGGAAGACTATCAGTCTGACTTGTAATGCAGAGCAGCATCTCGGAACACGTTCTCCAGTTCCATTTCTCAGGTGCCCATTTCAGTCTGCAGCCTGACGTCGCCAGCACTGCCACAGTGTCTTCCAAACTCAAACAAAGCACTGTCTCACACATTACCGTCCGCCGGTTACGGGTGGGAACAGAGCCCCGCTAAGTTAGGACTCGAAATATTAGAGTGGAAAGCAGGAGAGAGCTGTAGTCTGACCCGAGGAGTAGCTTTGAAGGTAGAAGCATCTATAGATTTTGCGTGGATACACACACGGACTTGGAGATCATCTAGCTTTCAGAAAAGGGAGGAGGGGAGAGGGTGAGGGGGAGGGAAAGGAAGAGGTCAGAAGGTGAAAGATAAAGAAAAGGAAGAGGAGGGAAGATACAAAACTGGTTGAAACACTTATATGAATACTACTCCAGTTTGATGATTTTGAAGGTGTTTTCCATCCAAGGTTAGACATCATTACGCGTGAAGCCGGTCACAGGGTTCTGAGGTCTCCGGTGCTAAAATGATGGTCCCAGAGACAGTGTCTTGTTCACATCACCAACATAGACCAGTGAGAAGCTTTGCCTTCCTGAAGTGTGTCAGCCCAGTGGTGGTGCCCTTCAGACTGTAACAGGTACATTGAAGTTTGAGATACAATGGGCATCCTTAGGCAAGACAAGCTGCCCTTAGGGGAGCTAGACATTTCTCTTTAGGATCCAAAGGTTCTGTAAGGATGTTGTTCTGTAAGTCATGTGGGCATTTCCATTTAGCCCTGTCTCTCAAGGAACTTTGCAATATTGTCTTAAAGACTTGAAGAGTTCAGGGGCCTTCTCTCACAGACAGCCTGGACAACTGCTCACAACTGCTGGACCAGGTTAAAAACCTGAGTCACCAACATCCCAGGAATGGATGCAGTTTTTGGTCACATGCCATCGTCTAGTGAGAGAAGAGAGGGTCTGGGTGCTTCTAGCAATGCCTAGCTAGGATTCCTCGGGCTTCAGAAACAGCCCACCGTCAAGGTTCTCCTCCCACCGTGCCTAGCTGTCTTATCTTCATTCCTGATTTTGCTTGGCCTCTGAGGATTTTGGTCAGGAAGTAAAAGACTCACAGTTTTTTTTTTTTTTTTTTTTTTTATTTTAACTCATGGTAAAATATACACAGCAGAAATTTTAATACTTTAGTTATTTTTCCATGCAAATAATGTTTTCTTATAGTTAAATTCAACCAATAATTGATTTAATTTTAGCGTGACTGTTTGTAAGTAAGGTTTGTTCACAGTTTTTACTGTTGTGCCATCTCTTTTCTGTTACTAAGCATTTCTTTTTCTTTTCTTTTTTTTCCCCCTTATTTTTACTGTGGCACTGTGATGGTTAGTATAACTGCCAACTTAATCTAACGTAGAATCACCTGGGAGTAGAATTGTCTACATTGGGTCTGTGGACAAGTCTATGGGGGACTGTTTTAATTAAGTTAATCGATGTGGAAAGATCTGACCCACCATGGGTCTCGAGGCAGGGGTCCTGTAATGTATGAGTGAAGACATTAGCTTATTTTGCTTAGCACAAACAAGTGATCAACATGATTGTGTATGTATTGTGACGAGCTGTTTGAAATCAAGTTCCTGCCTTGATTTCCCCACAATGATAGAATGCAACCTAGAATTGTGTACTGAAATAAGCCTTTTTCTCTCCTAAGTAGCTTTTGGTCAGGATATTTTGTCACAGCAACCAAAATATAACCAGAATAGTTACAAACCGCACACCTTAAAGTTTACTGTCTTAACCATTTTTAAGTGAACTTAAGAAGTGGCAAGTGTATCGACATTGTCATGAAGTGAATTTCTAGAGCATCTTCATTATGCAAAACTGAAGCTGCACCATTAAACAACAGCTCCCCGTCCCCTCCCACAATCCCTAGCAGGCACTGTTTCAGTCTAAATCTCTGTTCCTACCCAGAGAACCATTCCTATGAATGAAGCCAGGGCAGTATTTTTTCTTTCTTTGGCTGGCTCCTCTCAGTTAGCAGCACAATGTCCTCAAGGCTTATCCATGTTGTATGTAGCTCATCAGAACACCCTTCCTTTCTATGGCCGTGTGCATACACCACGCTAGCTCTTCTATTCATCTGTCAATGGACTTTGTCTCTCACCTCTTAGTTATTAGAATGGTTCTGCTATGGATCCACACGGAAGCACATTCACACCAACATGAAGGCAGAGCACTGAGATTAATCGCCTAAGTCTGAATTCCACTGACAGAGATGGCTGCTGCAGGACACCCAGGTCATGCCAGGGGAAAGTGGGTCACTCACAAGGGTGACAGGCATCTCCCAGGGAAGTTTTCTTTCTGGTTAGTCTGGGAAAGTTTGGCAGGCAGAACCACCTATGGACGGCTATAATCACAGCCACAAATGACAAGGTCTGCCCCATCTTACACAGAGGTCTGTGTGCTTCCCATGCAGATCCTATTGTGTTACTAGGGCCAGGTGGGTGGGTCCAGGGAAGCTGACTTCTGCCAAATGTTCCCCCACCAACCTCGAATTTTCTCTCCAGGGCGCTAAAAGTTTCCGGCTGTATCAGGGGGGAGGGGCTGTAAAATGCTCCCGGGTTTATCGGAGTTCATCAGACTGTCGAACAGCAGGCGCCGGGCTGCCAGCATCCCCTCGACTTGAATTTCAATCCGTTTTCTCTGCTTAACACCTCCCAGACCTCCCTTTCTGCCCCCACATAATAAACTCCATTCTTCACCAGCAGGCTGGGCAAGGACAGCAGCCTGCGATCTACCTTGTGGGGATAGGATTTGGCTCTACTTAACCTGCTGAGTTTTTTTTTCCTTCCCTTTCCTCCCCTCCTCCCCAGCTCATTTAGCTGTAATCCTAGTAGACCCCAGGCAAGGAGGGGAAACACAGCATCTGCCTCTGGGAAGAATTAACCTCACAGGGCCAGGCGCTGAGAGCTCAGCCCTGCTTTGCGCTGGCTGTGTGGCCATCAGTGGCTTACTTGGTGTGGCTTGCACCCTGACCCAGAAAGAGTAGACTTGCCTCCCCCTGACCTCACCAGGAGGTCTTTGGAACAGAGGTGGTCTAAATGCTAAAGTGCTGTGGAGGACGGTAACTGACGATGTGTAGGTTTAAGAGAAACAAAACCCCCAAACGGTCGTAGGTTTTATGCTTGAGGGAGGTGTTCACTGAGAGGTACGGAGGGTTTTTCTGAGGACCTATGCTGCCTGTATCAGGCTTAAAACAGGACAGGGATCCTAGTCTGAGAGCGAAGCCTGGTTGTCCCCAGAACATAGCAGCAAAGAACCATCAGCAATGGAGAGCTTCCATGGAATGCCTAAGTTAAGACATCCTTGACCTGGAAGCCAGCTTGCTATTGTTTATATTTCAGGTCCCTTGACTTCATATCTCCCACTGTGTGAGGTGCACGGATGTACAGGAATAACACTGTGTGCGCCTGTGTGAGGAGCCCAGAGGTTGATATCACGTGCATTTCTCAAACGCTCTCCACTTCATACATTAAGTCAGGGTCTCACTAATTCAGCTAACCTGGCTGACCAGCTCAACCTCGTGCGGCTTCCAGGGTTGCTTCCGCGGTGCTGAAATCAGTCAGACCTGTCTGGTATTTACGTTGGACCTGGGGACTTAAACTCTGGTCCTCATTGTTGTGAGAGCTCACTGACTCTGTCCAGCCCCGAGCCATGATCATCTCTTTTTACTTTTTTTGAGACAGGGTCTCTCTATGTAGTCCTGGCTGTCCTGAAACTTGCTATATACACCAGTTTGGCCTCGAACTCGAAAAGATCCTCCTGTCTCTGCTTCCCAAGTGCTGGGATTAAAGGTGCATGCCACCATGCCTGGCCCAGGATACTCATACAACAGTCTTTTTCATCCCTTTCTCTCCAGCCATTGGGAACGTAGCTCATTTGCATATGACCCCTCCCTCCTTCTCATCCCTTTCTCTCCAGCCATTGGGAACGTAGCTCATTTGTAGCTCCCTCTTTCCTTGCTCAAGGCAAAGCTCCTGGAGTCTTGCTTACCTCTTCTGCAAAAACTAGGGCAGGGCTCATAGCACGACCCAGCTGCAGAGTGGCTGCCAGCAAGGAAGGAAGCTGCTCTTCTTCTTCTCAGCCTGACGCCCTCTCTGCCAGGCGCTGCCCAAGGTCCTCATTAATCATGTCAATAGATGCATTGTCTAAGCTTTTCACAGGAAGACAAGGGACATTTCCAAAGCCACTCAAATATGCATAGGAGTCTGTCTCGCTATTTCTGCCCAGCGACCTCTTGCTCTGCTCGCCACAGCCCCCTTCCCAGCTCCTGGGTGTGTTTCCGGGTCCTTCCTTCTCACAATGATTTACTCCCAAAATCTGCAGCGTGAAAGACGGGTCTTGGGATGGTATGCTTTAGGAAAAGAGAGAACAATGAACTTCCAGCAGTTCTGCAGGAAATGGTATCCAGGTCTCCTGGGATCTAAGGAATTAGGTTGAGAAAATGTCACTCAGCCATGGGTCCAGCAGAAAAGCCTAGCTCCTAGTTTGAGGCTTTGCTCTCTCGCCAGGCTCCATATTGCTGGTCCTTTCTAGACCATCCTAATGACTCCTTGTGATGTTTACCCATCAGATCTCACACGGCACCCTGTGCCAAACAGCTGGCAAAACCAAAGGCCAACTACAGTGATCAGCTACTGGCTCCGAGCACATAAACACATACCTCCTGCCACCTTCTTGGTTCTCCCTGCCCTGTTATGTGTCCGAAGAGTATAGGCAGCAGCTTGGTGTCCCAGGGACCCAGGGAGACCACCAGGGAAGCTCTCCATTCATTTTAATTTGCCCTCCAAAAGGAGAAGCTCACAGCAGTCAGGCCAGCCATATCCAAGAAACTGGGCCTGAGACAAGGGCAGGTTTTCATTCTCTCTGAAATTTTGCTTCTTCCAAGAAATTTATTTTCCTTTTTCTTTATGGTGTTTTTTTTTGTTGTTGTTGTTGTTTTGTTTGTTTGTTTGTTTGTTTTGAACAATCTGTAACATTCCTGGGTGTTGTTCACCTCCAAAGCAGTTCAGTAAGATCTAGATTGGCGGTTGTCAACTTCTGGGTGGAGACCCTTTGGTAACTTCTACCCCATATGTGTGTGTGTGTGTGTGTGTGTGTGTGTTGTATTATTATTCATAACAGTAGCAAAATCATAATTATAAAGTAGCAATTTTACTAATTTTGTGGTGGGGGGTCAGTACAACATAAGGAACTGTATTAAAGGGTCACAGCATTAGGAAGGTTGAGAGCCACTGTTTTAGATGAAATAGCATTTTTTGTTGTTGTTGTTTTTCTTTGCCTAAGGGTTTAAACAATTCCCGCTCCCTGCCTTAACCTCGTATTTAACCTTATTTCTTTGAAGCTCTGTAAATCCGACTGCTGTCTGTGACTCTAACTAAATAAATTTATCTCTGGGCTGCACAGAGAGACCGGCTGACACCCTCCCTTCACTCTGTGCTCCTGACATTCCTTCTGAATGTGTGTGAGGAAACACGTTCGTTTTGAGGACATTTCTGTGCTGGGGTAGATCGCTTGAACAGAGTAGAAGGCTAATGTCATTGGACAATGTATACGTTTTGGGGTTATGTTCCCTTCAACAGCATAGTTCTCACTGAGGCATGCCATAGTCTTCCAACTAGGCAGACGAAGAATTCAAAGGAGAAGGAATTGCTTACAAGTTCTAGAACATTCGGCTTCTAGAGTATTCCTGGGTTTCGAGCTTTTTTTCTAAATGCATATCACTTTGTGTGTGTTGATTGTGTGTATACATTTGCATATGTATGTACATGGAGGTTAGAGGTCAATCTTGAATGCCCTTCTCACCCCCACCTCCCCCACATCTCCCACTCCCTCACCTCCACCTCCCCCCAGTCTCCCATTCCAACCCTCCCACCCTCAGCTTTTGGAGATAAGGTCTCACTTTCATTCGCAGCTTACTCACTATGCTCATCTTTTTAAAGGCAGTTCTGGGGATTGAACTCAGGTCTTCATACTTCCGTGCCAAATACCAACTAAACCACCTCCATGGCTAGACACCTCTCTTTTGAGCTGGTTTTGCCTGTCTGTGGACAGGGTCATTTCTCCTGTAGCTTTCCATATGAACCTACAGCGTAAAAGCCAGACTGCATTGTTTGAGTGCTTATTTATTTATTTATTTATTTACTTTTGACTTTTTTTTTAGAGCTCATCTTAATGCCTGAAATACCCCAGAAATGAGGGCAGGCTTCCAGTTGGAAACCTTAACAGGATGAACAGGTATAAGCCTGCCGTTCAGGCCTTCATCTACACTGAACTATTCTGAATACTGTATTCTCTGCATTGCTTTTCTAAGTCTGAAATAGAGTTTATTTCACAAATCGTATTACAATGAATTTTACACTCATGGTTTGATGAAGTTACTTTGTGGTCATGTCAATGAGTTTGTCGAGTTATGGTGTTCAACTTACAGAATCAGAAATTCCCAGTAAGCTGTTGGACTCTGGGTCTGCTCTCCCACAAACACAGCTGTTGTTTGGGGGAAACAATATGATCAGGGAGAGAGGCACCAGGAGGGAGAGCCAGCCAAAGCTTGTGCCACAGGCAAAGCCTCAAGGAAATCTGATACCTGGTAAGCTAATTAAAAGATAAAATTTTAGAAAATTAAAAACATAATAAGATGATACAATTAGTTGAGAACTCAGCTCCCTACGAAATGTACCCAGTTCATGAATATGCATATCTACCTTTATGGAAACCTGAAGAACAGCAAAGGAGAAATGCTGGAGTTTTCCCGTCCCTTTTGGCTCAGGTTCCCAGATCCAAGGCCCCGTGCAGTTACGGACACTTTGAAGAAGGAAAGTCTGCTTTAGTTCCTGGGTTGGAGATAAGGTCAGAGTAACCTCTGGGAGTAACCTCTGAAGTCCTCACTGCTGAGGTGAATTCTGGAGCCTTCCTAGCAGAGACAAAGAGTAGGCACTGAGGGGATCTGGTGTGGGGTCCCAGGAGGAGCCCCAGGGCAACTGCGAAGTCAATAGGAGGAAAGAAATCCGTCAAAGGAGACTAGGAAAGATTTCAGAAATACTGGTATAAAGCAAGGGACCCTGCATCACAGAAAAAAAATAGGTCCAAAATCCTGCTAAGGGGGTTAGCTACACTATGGCTGGAGTTGGATACGAGAACGAACTGTGGTGTCAGAGATTTGGATCCATTAAGTGATGCTAACAATGGGTAGGAAGTGGGGAATGAGGAGAATTCAAGCTCAGCACCTAGAGCAACTCTGATGCTGAAGTAAAAGGAAGGGGACAAGTAGCAGAGATGAGAGTCTCTGGTCAGCGTAAGATTCATGGTAGGCATGCGGATCTTCTACTGCAAAATATGGAACTTCAGAGCACCAATATGGAAGCTGCAGTGAATGTTTTAGACTCTGAAAAGCTCTGAGATCTGAGACTTGGTCACTGAGGGATGATCCGTCTATGCTTGAAACCAAGGGCACACAGCTTCCTCTAGACAGTGCACCATTCTAGAGGGAGAAACTGAGTCAGCCCCGCAAAGAAAGTGAGGAATAAGGGGACCCGAAGGAAGGAAAGCGGACAACCACGCTTGGAAGCAGGAGGAGTGTTGGGGCCAAATAGAGATAGGATGACACACACAAGGGGAGCTTCTTCAGTTACCTCAGAAAAGCCAAAGGAGGGTTGCTGTGGACAGTCACAACCCTACAGCCAGGCAGAAAGCAGGAGCCTTGAAGACTGATGTACTAAAGGAAATTGGACAAGAGCCCCATTGTCAGAATAGACGTATCGTAGACTTCAGCGATTCCTCGGTGTTCTCTGAATCCCAGGGGCAGCAGACGGTGTGATGTCGACCATCCAACGCAGGGTCAGAGAACCCAGGATTCTAGTAAACGTTCTCTATCATGTGGCTTCACAGAAGCCACCAAGTAACTTGTCCCTCTGTAAACTGAACGGAGTAAGATTGTTTTGTGACTCTGGTGCCCTCAGTTGTCTAACACTTTGGAAAGCATACCTCACCTGGTGTGAGTAGACACCACTCTTCCTTGCAACTTAATTCTCTGGTCCTTGGGGTGGTTTCCTGACAGGCCGCTGGACCTTCTCTTCTAGAGGCCCCTCCTCTGTGCTGATGACAGCCTTCAGCAACGTTTTCATCTGCTACGACTCCTATTGTCCTTCCTCCTGTGCACTCTGTGTATGTCTTGTTCTCTGAGCTGTGAGCTCTGCTGAGCTAGGGACATGGTTCTCTGGTGATTCCTCAAGCCGGGCACAGTGGGACTCAAAATGTGTCAGGGACGCTCCAAGAGACTCTTCTATGTATCACTGAGCAGCTTGGGAAGGTTCTCCATCCGAAGGCACAAGACAGGATCAGTGGTAGAGTTGTTTGCCTAGCCCATGAAGCAACCTGAGATGGAGCCACAACACTGAGAAAAGAAAGAGTCAGGGGAAGGAAACTTAGAGCAAAAGACACAGATCAAGGCCGGGGAGATGCTCAGGATGGGATTTGATCACCCAGAACATCTAACATCTAGCATCTAACATCTCCAAATGCAGAGAGGCACATGCTGGTAATCCCGGCACTCCTACCGTGAGATAAACAGGGAGTGGAGACAAGAGAATCTGTCTGGAGCTTTCCAGCCAGGTAGCCCTGGGTACAGCACAGACCCAGAGATGCTGTCTCAGAAATAAAGTGGAAGGAGAGAATTGACTGAGAAAGTGTTCCTCTGGCCTCCCTGAGAGCAGCTCCTTTGGGTTAGGGTTTTTGCTTGTTTTTTTTTTTTTTATTTGTTGTTGTTGTTGTTGTTTTTGTTTTTTGTTTTTTTTTTTGTCTTATTTGTTTGATGGTTTGGCAGCTTGACACAAAGTAGAGCTATCTGAGAAAAGAGAATGTCAATATTAAAAATGGCTTCCATCAGATTAGCCTGTAAGCAAGTTTAGGGGTGGGGGGCAGGGGGTAGGGAGCAGGGGGGATGGATTTTCTTGACTAAATGATGACGTGGAAAGGCTTAGCTCACTGTAGGCGGGTCCACCACTGGGTAAGTTGGCCCTGAGTTTTAGTAAAAGTCAAGGTGATGAGCCAGCGTTGGCAAGCAAGCCAGTAAGCAACATTCCTCTCTGTGGCTTTAACCTCAGTTCTTGCCTCCTGGTTCCTGCTTGAGTTTCTGTCTCGATGTCCGTTCATGGTTTACTGTCAGCTGTAAGACGAAGTGAACCCTTTCTTCCCCCTTTTTTCCCCAAGTTGTTTTTAGGTCATGCTGTTTATCACAGTGGTAGGACACAAGCTAGGACATCGCGGTACACATGCACGTTACATACGTGCCTGTATGCATGTGCATGAACACACAGATGCGGGTATGTATAAGCATGTACACACGTGCACACACACACACACACACACACACACACACACACACACACACACGTTTTGTTTTGTAAGATAAAGATCTGAGGATCCCTGATGTTCTCTGACTCAGTTCCTTTATTCTATAGCCACCAAAGTTGAAGCCCAGAGAAAGTAACTTAATATGGGTTAGTTGTTTTCTATTTGCCACACCCCCACGGATGATGATGCTCTTGTGTTCTCTGCTGACTTTCACCCTAAGCAAGTGTTGCCTGATTTAGAATTTAACACAGTTCAATGAGGTCTAAACCAGATTGGACCGGACCACTGAGAATTGGAGGAAAAAGTGCCAGAGCCAGAAGCTAGAACTACCCTGAGCAAAATAACTTGGAGGAAAAATTATTTTGGCTTGCAGTTCCAGAAGGAAGAGGGTCTGTCACGATGGGGAAGACACGGCACAAGGCCAAGGAAGGCATAGTTGCAGGAGCAGAAACTGGCCGATCACACCTCATCTAACTCAGGAAGCGAAGCAGGAAGCAACAGCAAGAGGGGTTGAGCTATAAAACCCCAAAGCCTACCTCCACGGACATAATTCTAGCAACATCTACTTCCTAAAGATTGTATAACCTTCCCAAACAGCGACACCATCTGGGGACCATGTGTTTAAGTGCCTGAGACACTGGAGGAGGGGGACACTTCATATTCAAACCACAACAGTGTCCGTGGAAAGAAAATGACTTGCTTGGAAGAAACACCAAGCCAGATGATGGGCAAAGTGTGGGCAAATACCTGACCTGATAAGGAGGGGGTGAAAGTCCACGACATCCGAATTCCCACAATGCCCTGAGGAGCTGGACCCTCTCCTGTAGATGACAGGTGTGTACAGACACAGAGAGGATGGAGATGTCTCTCAGCAGTTAAGAGCACTTGTTGCTCTTCCGGAGGACTCAAATTCCATTCCTAGCACCCACATGTGTCTGCTCACAACTTTCTGGACTCCAGCTCCTCAGGAACCAATGCTCTCTTCTGGCCTCTATTAGCATTATCTGTGCATAACTAGTGCACATGTGCACAGAGACACTCATGTGCCTGAATAAAAATATAAGGGCATAGGGATATCTCCCATAAATATTCCATTCTCCATGTCACCCTTCCAATGTCTCCACTCTATTGACTTATTGTATACAATTGCCTACCCCTTAATGTTGAGATGCATTCTGAGAAATGTATTGGAGGGTGACCCCCCTCTTGTGCCAACATCATAGAATATACAGACACAAATCTAGATGGTATACTTTATTATACAACCATGCTATATAGCATATCGTATTGCTTCTAGAATATAAACATATTTAGTGTGACTATGAATCCTTTAAGCAGCTATAACACCATGGTAAATATTTGTGCATGTGAATAGATCTAGGCATTAAAAATAAAGTAGCAATACTGCAATACTGGACAAGAGAATCTTCAATTCTGTTATAACCTTACAGGACTACTGTTATAACCACCAATGATAGACATCACTGAGACAAGAATACTATGTTCAGGACAGAAATGCAGAAATTTCTACAAACAAGCGTTGCGGTTAGAATGATCAAGTTTTATTCTCAGTAGCCCTGATTTCAGTTTCCCCTAAAAAATAAACACACTGTACTGTTTGTTTTTAGACATCGTTTTCTTTTCTTCTTTTCTTTTTCTTTTCTTTTCTTTTCTTTTTTTTTTTTTACAAACTTTTAAGAAACAAAGTCTCTCGGGATGTGAACAATCTGTACCTACTTATTTGAAACAGGCTAAAATAAATATTTAGCATTGCATCTCTAAGTATTTGGTTAGCTGTATTATTGTATTTGCTGTTTATTTTAGCTGGGCCATGTCCTTAGGCAGGACTCGCTCAGATCTTAACAGCAGCATTGCTTTTGTATATTCTGGGTAGCTTGAATGAAGGTGGAAACTCGTGCTGTGGAGACTTTACCTCAGCGAGGCTGGGTTGCTATATGAAGAATATTTTAAACTGGGCAGTTTAAACAAAATGCACTTATTGCTTACAGTCTCAGAGATGGAGAAGATCTGGATCAAGGCACAGATCTGGTGTGTGGCTCCTGGCTTCTACACGGCCACCTTAGTGTTATACTCTTACATGTCAAAGAACAGCAACTTGTGTCTTATATCTTTTGTGTGTTTGTGTGTGTGTTCATATGTGTAGGTGCACATATGTGTCCAAGTGTTCATGCACATGTGGAGGCCAGAAGATGTCCTTGGTTTCCATTCCGCAGATGACATCCTCTTTTTGTTTTTGAACAGATTCTTTCATTGGCCTGAGATTCACTCAGGACACTAAACTGACTGTATAGCAAGCCGCAGGGATCAGCCTCCTCAGTACTGAGAATGGGAAGTGAATCCCCCATGCCTGACTTTTTTGAGTTCTGGTGGCTGAACTCAGTTTCTTGTGCTTGCAAGAGAATTCTTTACCAACCAAATCCTCTGATTATTATTAACTAAACATTTTTTGAAAATTTCATACATGAATTCTCTATCTAAAGCATTTCCAAGCCCCCTCCCATCAGATTCTCCCATGTAAATCTCTTCTCATGAACACTCTAAACCAATCCATAAGAACTCTGTTCTCAGGACCTGACCCCTTCTGAAACACTCCACTTGGAGGGACCATTACAGAGCAGATTTAGACTTAAGGATGTGTATTTTGAAAGAATGCTTTTAGTCTACAGCATTTATTTATCTAAAGAACCCTGTTCTTAGTCTATCTGTGAGGACATACACACAAAAACAGACAGAAGAACAGACAGACAGACAGACAGACAGACAGACAGACAGACACACACACACACACACACACACACACATGCACACACACTCTTTGGATTTTCAGAGACAGGGTCTCAGCATAGTTCTCCCTACATAGCCCTGGCTGTCCTGGAACTCACTATGTAGACCAGGCTGGCCTCAGAATCAAAGATCTGCCTGTCTCTGCCTTCTGCCTCCTGAAGGTCAGGTAAATATTGACTGTGACTCTTGATAAAAACCATGGGCTGCAGTCTCCAGTTTCCAGCTTTCTGCATCCTCAGGGTGACTTTGGGCCCAGAAGGAATGTCTGTATACTTCATCTTGCCAAACATCCCCAGCCTCCAGCTAGAAGTGGTAGATCATGGAAAGGTAGAATGGGAGAAGACACAGCAACACATGGATGGATAGGAGGCAGTCAGATCATTTTATATGAAACTTTAGTGAGAAGTCTCTTTAAAATGACCCATCTCTATTCCTTTCTCCATTAAAGGGGGGAGGGTGGCGGTACTAGAAGCCAAAGCCACAGTACTGCTCAACGACTCAGTTCACTGACTCATAATTAACTACTGCAATAACAATTTGATTTATCCCATTTAACTTACTCATTTGTCTCCAGCCCTGCCAATTGTTTATTGGTAACCTCCCACCCCATCTTTTACTAAATGCTCGAGGAAAAGAAATACTTCACCAGGTGGCAAAAGATTGTCAAGTCTAACATGCAAATCCTCTGGGTTCAACTGTACCCCTGCTCTACGTCTTATGTGTGACTTGGGGAAAGTGGCTCAGCTACCTCCATTTCCCCATTTGAAATGACAGTCCTCTTCTTTGCAGGTATTGGAAATTTCTATCTACAATGCATGTGTCCAGTCAAATGGAAACTTTCCTGTTGGTGTGTGGTTGGGGGTCCTCCAAATAGGATTTTTCAGTTATATGAGATAATTTAGATGGATAGATAGTAAATGGCTTTCAGAGATAGATAGATAGATAGATAGCTACATTTAAAGGGATGGGCATCTTGCTGGTATCTCCCGTGTGCTTCTGCTCCTAGACAACAGCAAGCAGAGTCTGTTCTTGCCTAAGGATACCCCTCTGTTGATGGTGAAGACAATATCTAGAACAACACACTCGTACCATCGTATCATTGCTCTGAGTGCAACTCAGGGGGCTGGTGGGCTGAGCCCTCTGGCTCCAGAGCTGTCTCTCCAGTTGGGATTTATGTAATAGCAAGGTCTCAGGGACACGCCCTGGGGCCAGCCCTGGTTAGGCCTGGCTAAGGTCCTCCTTTCCCTAAGCCTGAAAAGATGGGAACATCTGGCAGCCATCCGGGTTGCTCATCTTTGCACTCCTGGCCTGAGAACGGACAGAGGAGTCTGGGAACATGGGGAGTCAGATAAATAATAGCACAGCTGACCGGCTGTGGCCTGGTGGGTTCATGGAACAGAGACAAGGAGACTCACTCAGCCCCAACTGGCACTTGAGTCTGCTGGGTCAGACAGGAACATGTGGATGTCATTGTGCTGCTCAAACACTTCCCACAGGAAGGGAAACAATTTTCTTGATGCTGCTTTCTCTCCAAGTGCTAAGTGGCCTTCCTGTCTCACTATAGAGGGTATTGTGGAGTTGTGCCTGATGGGAGAAACCTTATGTGGGGATAGGTAGAGGCCTTCACTCTGGTGATGGTCCACATCAAAACACTCTTGCTTCCCCCACGCATGGCTTTCCCTTTCTGGTTCAATCCCACCAGTCCCTGTTCACCTGTTTCCAAGCAGGCCACTCCCACACCAGCCCTGAGAAGGGCAAACACAGCTGAGAAGAGCACAGGGTGTAAGAACGGAGCTCCATGTTCTCCTGCATCTATTGCCCTTGCTCTTGAATAGGATGGCTAGGCTAGATGGAGGAGAGCCACAATAAGGTTACAATTGTTACATCTTAGAAGCCCCCTCGGATTGCAACCCCCTCCTTAGTAGATTCACCTCTAAGTACCAGAACTAAAACTCACGCCAGTCTCCTAGCTCATGCTCATTGGGGCTGTGGGAATCTCTTCTCAGAGTTTCTTTCCCTTGGTTTATTCATTCACAACCTCCTGCATATCTCTAATGTATTGGATCGCACCCCTTCCACTTCCCATGATCCTCTCTTATGGTTTCCTTTGTCCCCAAAAGTCCCCACTCCACATGCCCTATCTCTGTGTTTCTTTATAAGTATGTGACTCACTGCATTCAATTAGAGTTGCTTGCTATAAATTGGGGGGTTATTTCTTTGAGCAAAGGCAACTTAGCAGAGGCTTTGCAACTGAGGGATATGACCAGCCCCCTCTCCAGCAACTGTTAACTGCCCATAGCTTCTTAGGCAGGGGCAGGGCCTCATGATCCCTCCCCCCATCCTGGATGGAATATTGATAGGTCCTGTCTTCTTCAGCTAACCGCTGCTAGCCCATAGTGCAGCAGCTCTGTGTGCAGGCATGGGTCCACTCCCCTCTGAGAATGTACAAGTTGATTCTTCCCACCCATAGGCTGAGCCACTCACTCTAGGCTGCATCTGTCTGTCATGCACTGTTCTCGTCTGATTTATTATTTCCTGGGCCTCCAAAGGCAAAAACAAAAAGCGTTGGAATTACAGCAAAAACTAAACTGTTCTGAGTGGAAGGTTTATTTTTCAACTAGCCGGCTCTCCGGCACCAAGGCAAGCCAGTAAAAGACATCCTTGGGGAGTTTTCCTATTTATTAAAATCACTTGGTTTATTGGAATAAATTGGAAAACACCCACCAGCAAGGCCAAGTGACCTGCAAAGGCAATCAGGACACGATCAGTATTGGGGATATTGACTGGGCAAGTTTCCACAGTCGGGAAAAAAAATATCTTCTGCTAAGAAAATACCTACTAGTTTAGAGACCCAATGTACAAACGATTTGTGTGGATAATTGGTAGCCTGGCCTTAGCGTAAATGACCTCGGAAGGAGAGGTTGGGAGCACCATCTGGAGAAGGCAACTGAAAAGAGGGCTTCCTCCCTAAGCATCGACACAGGGCAAAAAGCAGAGTAGCCAAACTCTGACACCGTTACACAGAAAACAAATGCCATGGCAACCCCTCTTCCTCATAAGGCGTTACGTGACGGTAGAATAAGATGGATAAACCAGGTGCTACACGATTTTACTTAATTACTCCTCTTGGCGCTACCTTTTTTGTTTGTTTGTTTTGTTTTGATTTTTGTTTTTTAATCTAGTATAGATGAGGAAGGCAGGAAGAGAGGTATTTGCATTTCAGCTTCCTGCCCTGACTCATTGCTCTAGGAGACATTGGACCTCCAGCCCACCAGGGGGCGGGCTACGCAGTACAGCGCATAGCAGGAGCCAAGGTAGCCACAAGTAACAAGATGAGCTGCGTCCAGAGTAGACCCAATGTCACTTCTTTTTTAGACACTCTCCTCGTGGGGGCTGTCCGGCTCAGGTTTCCTGGACGTGCTCAGGCCCAGTGCACTCTCTGTGTCAAACGGATGAGATGCCAGGTAGTCCTTATAGACCCCGTCAATCAGCTTGGCGGCATTGTTTCTGTCAAACCAGCAGTCTACCTGCTCTTGCCCGTTGTAAATCTTCCTTTGTTTCCAGACCACCGGAACTCGGCGCCCTTTCACCTTCAGGATAGCCTCAGGCAGCCCTTCTGCCCGAGGAACTGGCTGATTACTAAGATTCTTGCCGTATTCCTCAGGAGCTCCTACAAGTTTGGCATCCCGGTTCAGGAACTGACCTGAGTAGGGGAGAAAACTGATAATAAGTTGAACGCAGAGAGTAGCTTCAATCTAATGGTGGTGGTGTCAGGGGCAGGAGGATTTGTCATGGACCACTGGTCCTAGGCTGGACCCTCCCTGGAGGCATGCATTCATTCATTGCCCAGTCTGTGGGAGTCCATGCACCGGACTATGTGAGGATGCAAATAATGAGATTCTCCTCACGGTGGTCTGCCTCTCCTGGAACCTGCCCAGTGGCTAATGCTGAGACAGCAAATGGAGTTCGTTAGCATAATGTCCTGCTAAGACTGGAAGGGAACATAGTAGCAGGTAAGTAGGACATAGAACCAGTCCTCTGCTCTCCTTGGTAAGAGATCCTCCTTCATCCTACACACTCGTTAAGTAGGGACAAGGCAGTGGAAACATTCAGCTCAGCTCACCCCTGACACTCAGCCTCTGATTGCCCAGGTCAAGCGAGGGCATTGCGCAGGCCAAGGGGGCCTGGATCTGCGTCTGCGGGATGGAGCTTATGCTTGGCATCCAGACACAAGGAAACACAGCAAGCCCAAGTGCCAGGAAATCCTGCCTTCTAAATCGGAGCTCCGAAAGTGACTCAGGCTTTATTTTTGGGCCAAGGGCCTACAGGAGATTGCACGTTGGAGAAGGCCAGCCAGCAAGAGTTTGCCTGCTTCTTACAACAATTCGGATGACTCCCTAGGAAAGGCATCCACCTCTGGCGTTCAGTGCTGGGCTGCCCTGGATCTATTTCTTCTTGCAGAATGGCAAGAAACCAGCCCTTTGGATGACTGCTCCTCCTCGTCTCTGAATTCTGGGAAGTCTAGTGAGAACTAGTGCATGAGACCTACTCCTGAAACAAGAGTACACTTTTCAGGGCTGGGGAGGTGCCTCAAAACCCAGTGGAAGCGTTTAAGGACAATACTCAGGCTTATTCTCTGACCCCCCTCCCCCAACATGCATATGTATCCTACACATACATGAGCACACATACACATACAGGAAAGTAATCTAATTACTAATGATATCCGAGGCTGAGTGTCACTGTTGAGCTGAGCTAACTGTGTCTCCTGCCCTATTGCTACACAATACGATTCTTAATAATGAGTGTCTAGGATAAGGAAGGATCTCTTACCAAGGAGAGCAGAGGTGAGGTATGGCTCTATGTCCAACTTTCCTGCTACTATGTTGCCTTCCAGTCTTAGCAGGACATTATGCTAATGAACTCCATTTGCTGTCTCAGCATTAGCCACTGGGCAGGTTCCAGGAGAGGCAGTCCACGATGAGGAGAGTCTCATCTTTCTCCTTCCCATGTAGTCCGTTGCATGGACTCCATCACAGACTGGGCAACGAATGAGAGACTGTCTCCATGGAGGGTCTAGCTTAGGTTCAGCGGTCCATAAAAAACCCCTCACATATGAAGTCGGGCTTTCTGCATGTGAAGATCCAGCCTCCATGTCAACCGTGGCTTGAAAACACATGGGGGAACCAAGCACTGATAGTGAACATGTAGACTTCCTTCTTGTTCTCCATCATTAACAGTGCAGTATGGCCACTAATTATGTAGCACTGACATTGCTTTGAACTTTAGAATGGGAGATTGTGAGTAGGTTTTATGTAAATTTTGCACCTTTTATTATAATCTTTGAGCATCCTTAGATTCTAGTAGTTGTGAGAGTTCCTGAAACAATGGCTCTGGCGGATTCTGAGGGATAACTTAACATAGAATGGCCACACCCTCACTGTAAATTCCTGTCACGCTCATGATAGTGGCCAGAGGAGCTTCCTTTTAAGAATCCCAATTCTACCCTCTGGTCACAGACAGAGCATGCAGCCACCTACCTAGCAGTCCGTGGCAGTTGTCGGAAAGGCCTTTGCTGTTGGCGATGTAGAAGCCCAGGTGGTTTCTCTGGAAGGGTGCTGGATTTTTGTAGAGGTGAATGAGGATGACGAAAGCAATGTTGCCCTGGATGGTGACGGTGACATTGGCGTTGGCAGACACTGACACCTCCAGTCCTCGACTCCCTACTACCACGCTCTGGTTGCAGGGGAGTACCAGCCTGTCTCCACCGTCCAGGATCACCCTGTTCGGTGTGATCTCAAGGTAAGATCTCTCTGGCCGGTTGATGAGGACGGTGATGGTGCGGAAGTATGTGCGCTGTTTCTTGTGACCATTCGGAGGTGCGGGGGCCCCAATAAGCTCTCCATTCACAGTCACACCTCAGAGGCCAAGAAAACAGTGGTTAGAAAAGTCATGTCTATTTTCTGGCTGAAGGCATCTGTTGTGGTTTGGGCATGAACTGTCTCTCCAAAAGGCACATGAAAAAAAGGGCTAATCTCTCAGGTGGTGGTTCTGTTAGAAGAGGTTTTGGAAATCAGAAGGTTGGGTGGAGCAGGTCGCTTAGAAGATGAACACTTGGGATATCTTGTGGTAGCCGTACTATTTCTCTAATACTGATTTGGTTTCAGACTTGGGGACAAGGGACTGAGGTGCATATTTTACAGACCAAAGCAGACCTGGTCTCCAGGTTCTCCCAGCATCCCTCAGTCCCTACCTGGCATACATTGTCCCCAACCCTGAACTTTCCAGCCCAGGGGCTGGGCTGCCCTTCCCTGAGTTGCTCCTCCCTATACAATCCAGACATTTGGGTTGCTTTCTCTTTCTCTCTTTCTCTCTCCCTCCCCTGCCCTCTCCTTTCCTCACAGTGGTTCTTGGTTCTTGGGGGCAGTGAACTTGCCCGCCCGAGAGCAGCTTCCCAAGAAACCTGCCTTTAATACAGTCTAATCTGACTCGTTTCACCTGTGTCAAAGAAATAACCTATCACCTACCATCCACGAGGAGATCCTTAGCTGTCCCATACCCCACCACTGTGATTCTTTGCCTCGCCATGGGCCCAAAATTGTTGGAGCCAAGGATTATGAACTCTAAAACTGGAGGCCAAACTAAAATTTTCTCCCTTAAGTTTTTGATGTCACACATGTTATAACTTTTACAGAAAACCATAGATAGTGTCTAATGAATTTCCTTCCACCTTTCTTGTCTTTGTACCTACCACTAAGACTGTGGTCCGGACTCTACCTATGGGCCACTTAGTGGTTGCTTACTGAGCAAGTGAATGCGTGGAGCTATGAATGAGAATCCCTCCATGTTCAAATACAGGAATAAGGAATAGGTTTGGGTCAAGCTGCCGTAGAAAATGGTTTATACCTTCACATACCTTCATTCCTGTGTCACTCGGGTGTCTGTTGTGTGGCATTGCGTCAACATAATAGGCATTGTATCTACAAGCTGGCAATAATTATAATTTAGAGATTCTTTGATGTCACTGAGCAGGATCCAAATTTCAAATGGCTTTAATTTAGAAGACCAGTCACTTCTACTTAATATGTGTTTACTCTTGGATAACTCAGTTAAGATATTAATCAGAAGTTCCTTGTCTTATAAAACTAGAAGTTTGAAACCTAAGGGAATTTGGGGACATATCACAGAAAGAGGCTTATGTGAAAGCCATCGAGTGCCTTTGAATGCAACCCCTTCTCTGTTTACTTCATTATAAGCACAACTGCAATTTTCCAGACATCCGTGAGACCTGGGGGCTCGATCCCAGAGTTCAGTGGTGTGCCATTAAACAATAAGCAGATGCCACTGTACGTGAAAAATTTGGGGACAAATTCGGTGATGGATGCTGTATGCTTTGCTTTCAAGGAAAAGAGGTAACTTTCACTAATAAAAGGCTGCTACAATTCCCATTTTTCTTTGCTTTAGGATAACCTTCGATAAATCTTGGAAATGTCTTAGATGCCCTAAGAGAAAAGTCTTTGATGCAGCAAAGGTGTGAAGAGAGGGGACATCCCGGCCTGAAAAGACACCCTGCTCTTGGGCCTCAAAGCTCTAACACCTGCAAGCTGATTTCATGGTTTAGACTCGGGTAATAGAGAAACCACAGAAGAGCCTGGTGGTGCCAATTGCTCTTGCTGTGACAAATGCCTGGTGGAAATAAGAGAGGAAAGGTTTATGTTGGTTCATGGCTTCAGAGGGACTTCAGTTTATTAGGTAAAGAGGGCAGGGAGGAGATAGCTCTCTCGTTAGCAGTAGGAATGTGTGACAGAGAGCCTTAATGGGGGACCCGGAAGCAGACTACATTGTAGCACGGAGCCAGGTAAAATATATGTGCCCCTCCCCAAGGAGCCAATCACAGGACTCACTTCCTTCAAGTAAGCCCTTGTATGCTAAGAGTTCTATAGCTTCCTGAGCAGTGTTATCATCTGATGACAGAGCATTCAAAACATGAACTGTGAAGGACGTTACACATTCAAACCTCATCAGGCTCTTAAGAAGGAGTGCCTCAGGAAGGGGGAGGGGTAAACTGCTGGGTCAATGCCAGATGCTTCTTAAACTGGAACTTTCTAACTTTCTTTCTTTCTTTCTTTCTTTCTTTCTTTCTTTCTTTCTTTCTTTCTTTCTTTCTTTCTTTCTTTCTTTCTTTCTTTCTTTCTTTGAGATCTAATTCTAGGGTTAGAAAGGCCTGTGTGGTGGTGAGCCTTATCAGCTTGATACAACCTAGAATACCTGAGAAAAGAGTCTGAAGGACGGATTGTCTACTTTGGGTTGACCTGGGGCCATGACTTCAGGCTGATGTGAGAAGACCTAGCCTACTGTGGGCAGCACTATTCCCTAGGTTGTGGGGGTGTCCCGAACTGTATGAGAGTAGTTCTTGACGGTGAATATGATATGGCTAGCTTCTTCAAGTTCCTGCCTTTTTTACTTCCTCATGTAATGGAGTGCAACCTGGAATTATGGGATAAAACAAGCCCTTTCTCCCCCAGGTTGCTTTTGGTCAAGACATTTTAGCACAGCAACCAAAATGAAGTGAGGGCAGCCTGCAAGAAAACAATCTGATAAAGGAGATCAGGGACTAAACTTCATGTAGTTACATCACAAATGCCACAACTTTTCTTGCCAAGACATTTACTGCTCACTACCTAACAATATTAGAAGGTGCATGCTAAAGCTGGTCCTCACAGTGCTGTGCTCTGTGACTGTCCCTAAGCAATGTTACCTGCACTGCACTCAAAAAGCATTTTCTATGCTAATTTCTTTCACTTGGTTCCTCTTTATACCCAGGGCTGGGGGTAAAACCCTTTTCAAGTATATTTGTGAACTGTGTGTTTAATGTCTGAAATATAGGTCTCTAAGGACTATGACCTTCCTGCTACCACAGCTTCTGAATGAGAAGACGTAATGATAATAAGATGTGTGCATTTCTAAACACTTGAGTGTTTCTATCCATGATTCGGTTGAATCTATTATGTAACAGTTTGTGAGACAAACAGAGTCTTACTACATCCATTTCACAAGATGGACACTAGAGATGCTATGGTGCACGTCTAAGGCCATATTAGGAGTATAAAGTAAAGAGCTTGAATATGTGTCCAGAAACTGTACAGTTCCTTTACCAATCATCGGTGCCCACTGAGCATCTAGAATGCCTGTCTTCTGTAACTGGCCATTTATAGAATGTCTCCTTTCTATAACTGGCCATTCATCTTCAGCACAGAGTATGAAACGTCCACCCTCTTTGCCCAGGGAGCACAAGGGAAGGTAAGAACTTACCAGAGTCCAGGTGATCAGAGACCAACCGTAGGATGTCCCCAGGCTCTCCATCGATGTTAAAGCACACAGTGAGTTTGCTTAAGGGGAAATCCACTACAAAATGAGGATCACCATCCACTACCAGGAGCAAGAGAAAAAGAAAAGGAAAAAAAAGTTCACTAAAGACTACTTTGTGTTATCAGATGGAGCATTTGTTTAATCATAGTCATAAGGCTGCAAGAACAGTGTCCTTGATACGGAGAATGTACAGAGGAGTAACAACGGCCCAAGGTTACTCAGTCAGCACATAGTGAGGGCACACCGACTTCTGTTCTCCTGAATTCAGATGTGACCGTGTTGCCATCACACTCCAGACAACTAGGCTTTCAGAG
Organism: Mus pahari; assembly: GCF_900095145.1. Classification (NCBI taxonomy): domain Eukaryota; kingdom Metazoa; phylum Chordata; class Mammalia; order Rodentia; family Muridae; genus Mus; species Mus pahari. The sequence continues at coordinate 7,419,949 of NC_034605.1, read as the reverse complement.
GTAAGATGATATAAAAAGAGAAAGGAGATTTTTCGATGAATTTCCATTGACTACTGAGTTTGACTTCCCTTAGGGACACCCATACCAATTTCTTTGTCCCTTAACATCTAATCAAGGGACAAAGACACAGAGGTGGAAAGATGGCTCAGTAGGTAAGAGCACTGGCTTTTTTCTCCCCTAGAGAACCCAACTTCAGTTTCTAGTACCTACATGGAGGCTCACAACCATCCATAACTCTTGTTGCAGGGAATCAGACACCTTCCTCTCGTCTCCTTGGGCACTGCATGTAAGTGTTACACAGATGTATACGCAGGAAAAGCCCTCAAGCTCATAAAATAAGAATAAATACATCTTTTAAAAAAAAAAAGAATGACAAAAAAAACTTTCCTTGTCTATGGTAAGAATCACATGGAAAATACTCTTTGTCCAACATAGTCTGGTGCACCCAACCCTCATCCTGAGGATATAGCTATGAACCAGCTCAACACAAAATTTGAACTTACTTAAATCCTTATGGATTTTTTTTTGAGTGAGAATATGTATGTGTATGTGTGGGAGTGTGTATTTTCACATGTGACACAAGCGTTTGTACCTGTGCACATGCCAAAGGAAGGCATGAGGTATCCCTCTCTACCACTCTCTGCCTTATTCACTATATCTAGAGCTGGGCTGCCAGCCAGCAATCCCCACGGCACTGATGCACTGACTTACAGGCATGCACGTGGCATCTCGCTGCTTGGGATTCGAACTCAGGTCCTCATGTTTGTGCAACAAGAGCTCTTTCTAAGCCATCTCCCCATTCTCATTACGGAATTTTGTTTTCCCTTTTATAACCTTCTTGTAGGTTCTAGAGTGTAAATTTTGTAGATTGCAACGTCATGTCACGACATCAAAGGTTGGACACCCCCACTCCACAGCCTCATAAGCATTACCGTGTGAGCTGCCTGCAACCCTAGGCACTAATGGTCAGCCCACGCTCAGTCAGTGACGGGTAAAACGTAAAAGTCACTAGAAGGCTGAGTGTCATAGTCAGTGACCGTGGTGGAAGTGCCCCTTTGGGTCCCACAGATGAGACTATAAGCCTCAGCCCCGTTCTTTGCCTCTTCTTCCCATTTCCACCTCTGCTAAAGAGATGCAGAATTGCTTCTTCCTCAGCAGAGTCTCGGAGAGTCAGTACCCATAGTCTTCTCTTACTACACGGGGGACTCCATTTCTTCCTGACTTATACAGAAAACATGACTGGGAATAACTTCAGTCTTTTCAAACTGTGAGGAAATCCATGTCTTCCATATGACTCCAATACTATCTCTCGGAAAAGACCCTGAGTGAATCCAGCAGCTGTCGCTGTGAAGGGCCTCAAGCCCGTGTGAATGGCAACATAGAGAAACACCAGGTGAGAACTGGAACGATGGCTCAGTCAGTAAAGGCAGTTGCATCCCAAGTAGAGAGACCCGCGCTCAATCCCTAAAAAGCACATAAAAAGCCAGGTCTGGTAGCCTGCGCTTTTGAATCTCTGTGACAGTGAGTCAGATGGATCTGTGTAAACTTGGTGTCAGCAACACTCAGCTACTTGGTGACGTTTCAAACCAAGGGGAGACCCTGTCTCATATAAAATGTGCACAGTCCCTAAGAAATAAAGCTTGAGGTTATCTTCTGCCAACCACATACATGGGCACCCACCCACGTACAAACGTGTGGCGAGAGGGGCGGGGAACGTGATATGACAAGGAGTCTGTCTTAATGAGAGAAGCAACGCCCATCTGTGGCACCGGTGTGTATGGTGAGAGCTTGTTTAACCGTGGTCTGAAGTTTCTGCTGCATTGAAAACATAAATCCTCATACAAGGGAAGTCATTCACTTGTTCCAAGAACGTGTGGAGGAGCCCAGCAGTCGTCACCTCAGACAGCTTCCAAGAGAAAGGTTTGCTCGCATTCCACAATTCCCAAGCACGGAAGAAAGCACATTCCCTCTGTGAGTCGAGTGGGACACTCTGTGCTCCTAACCCCACAGCTAATCCCTGGGATGTCCCTGGCCTTGTAAACATGCACGTCTGGCTCATCAGCAGAAAGGAAAGAACAAAAACTTACAAGGGGAGATGCAGATATTGGGAGAATAACGCGCCCAGACGTACTTCCATCTCAGTATATTACATTCTTTGAAGACGCTGCCAAAAGGAAATTTACTACATCTTCAGTCTGTGCTTCCCTTCTAAGCCAAGGATTCAAAAACAAACAAAAAACAAGACCAAAAAAAAAACACCAAAAAACAAAAAACAAATCCAAACCAAAACAAAAAAATCCTGCCTGGACAGCCTGATGCCTTTATTTTTGTAACACTGTTTTTATTTTTGCAACACTGTTTTTAACTTTGGGATAGCAGACACCTGGAGCACACTTCAGCTCTATAAACACTGTAAAGAGCAGAAGGAGCTTCCACTTTCCACCTTGTCCCCCAGGCACGCCTGCCAGGCTGGCTCATCTCCTTGGTGTTTATACAACAGCTTGTATGGTTCTCGTTCACGTTTCACATGCTCGTGTTGCTGAACAACACAGGGGGAACGAGGATGTGTTCTGTGAACTCCCATCTTTTCTTTTTTTTACTGGCTTCAGAGAACTCATAAAATTTCTTACTCTAAACTATACATTTACTTACCTGATGTTTTAGAGATTTTAATTCTTGGGTCATACGGTTTTCTGAGAGCGGGTTCTGAAAAGGACACAGAACAGAGCAGTTGAAAGATGCGTTTAAAGAAGCACTGAGAGCAGCGGGTGGAGACGAGAAATACATAGTAGCTTTCAGATATATTTATAATAACTGAGAATTTAAAAGCCAAAGAGCACAAATTCCAGGCAAGCGGGGGGGGGGGGGGGGCGGGCTATAGAGTGCAACTCTATATCAAATAATAAAATGAAAACAAAAGCAGGAACTAAAAAGATTCCTCCCTCCCCACCCCCCACCCCCCGACCCCCGGAAAAAAAAGGTCCAGGGTCAGCGAGCTGACTCGAAGGCAAAGTCACTCTCCTCACCACCACGCCCGACAACCTGAGTTCAATACCCAAGACCCACAGGGCAGAGGGAAAAACAAGTCCCTCATAATGTCCTCTGACTTGTATTCTGCACACTGCCCTTCCCCACCTTTACCCCTCCCCACAGGAACACACTCACACAATAAGCAAACTCAGTGTAGTAACATTTCATGGGAGTAGACCAGGACGAAGTCTCACTAACTTTGCCAGCAGATGCTTTCTCTACCTGAGATGGGAAACAGCTTGTGCTGAAAACCCTAAAATCCTCCATACATTTCCAGGACTGCACACCCCATGGCAGAGGCATGCCGTATTAATAGAACACTCATTCTATGCCAAAGGACACTGGCTTCATATTCACTGCTGGCAATAGTCCTTCATGGAATTCCTATTGTCCCCACCGATAGGCAAGCGACTGTACTCTCGGGGAGGTCCCCAAGTCTGTCCTAGCTGCTCGGGAGGGTCTGTGGATCTGAACTTCATGTTCCCTCAGCCTTTGTAAGCATTTGTCAGGGTTTAATGTGAGAATTAAATTAGCCAGCATTTGTGTGATGCTAGAAGAGCCTGGTTAAAACTTCAGGCTCCTTCCTAGGAGATGGAAATTTGACAAGAACAATAAAGATGTTACCCATTAAATACCAGGCCACTTGCCGCATGGTGGTCATACCGATGATGTGGCCCTTGGCTTTAGTTTAAATTTTTTCCTGTCACTAAGAATTCTGTCAACTCTCATCAAAATGAGTGGTGGGTAAATCATGAATTTTCAAGAGTGCACATGTTGGCTTGTTAAAATGTGTGTATACAATATTTGTTTCTGTTTTGTTGAGACAGGATCTAAATACACAGCCCAGGCTGGGCTCAAACTCACTGTCTTTCTGCCTCGGCCTGAGGAGCTGACTTCAGTGGGCAACATTTCTCAGCCTCTTGCCATTCTTTTTCCACACTCTTGGGAGCTAGAGTTTAGAGCAAGCATAGCTGTTTGAGGTAGCGTCTGGTGACTGCGCCTTTCATATAGGGTCATTGTTTATAACACAATGTGATAAAGAATAAACCAGACTTCCTTTGAGGTTCCCTTGGCCTTACAAGGAATTAGCTCTTCCACGCCGGCCACCCCTGAGGCTGTGGTACCTGGCTGCTTGCCGGCCTCTCGAAGGCTCTGCACCACGGTCGCGGGCCCCGTGGCTGCAGACATGCCGTGGGTGTCCTCCAGCTGGTTCGTGAGAAGCCCTGGCTTCTTCAGCTTCATGGAGGTGAAGGGGGTGAGGAAATGGTAGTTCAAGGCTAAGTCCTGGACCTTCTGCCTCAGCTGCTCTTTCTCTTGTTCACTGTTGCTCTGCCTCCAGGAGCTAAGCAGCTCCTTCACAGTGAGGTAGCTCCAAAGACGCTCGATGTGGTTCAGGTCCTTCCCACCGTTACCATCCGAGCCAGGTGTGACTGAGACATCATTCCCCATCTTCCGGGACTCCACAGGGATGTCTCTTTTTAGGATGACAAATTTCTTGCTGTTGCTGGCAGTGACCTCCACGTGCAGTTGGTCAAACTTCTTGTCTACCATCTTCCCTGCAATCACTATCTCAGAGCCGTTGAAGTAGTTGGGGAACAGGGTCTTGGTGGCATGCTCTACTACGTCAGGAGGATAATCTATGCGGATGTCAGAAAGAAGCGGGGTCCGGATCTCATCGTAGAACCTGCAGAGATAGGACAGAGAATCAAGGCCTGGCTGGGCTACAGGTGGTCCGTCCTGAGGGAAATCAGACTCTCAGAGGGTATGGGTCTGACTGTGCACATGATTGCATCCCACACTGCACTGTTAGGTATCTTAACAGCAGATGGCACAACAGTGACCTGAGTTCCTCTAAGGAACTCACTACTTCACAGAGCTTCCAGGTCTGCAGAGGAAGGAAGACGGCAGCCTCCTTAGAATCGATCAAAATTTCCCACTGCTTAACTGACCTTTACTTTCTTGAAACGGTCTTCATGTGATACAACCCCCAAATGCCTCAGAACAACTGATAAATTTCCATTGAACAACACCTAAGTTTCTCAAAGTGCTATTTACAATTTGCTTTTTGAATTCAACTATAACTTACGAAAGTTTGGGGGACAGAACGTTAAACTTGGGAAAGCCAGTCTAGACTTCCGATAGTGCTTTTGTGTGACGTAGCATTTGCTTCCATTAGCATTTCCTGTGGGCCTGTTACATGGCTGCTTCTGGCTAAGGAGCGATGCTACAATTAACATCTCCTTTCCAGGGATCTAGAAAGTGAGGGCCATGGGGGGGGGGTTCTGTCTCCTCTTCCTTGCTTTAGGACACGTGGCTCCATTTCCTCAGAGGTCTGAGACAGTAAGAGCATCTCTTTCAGAGTCACTAACGTTTTCTAACTGGCCATGTGCCCATCTGCCCCTGCAAAGGAAAATCTGCAGGCTCTGTTGTGGACAGCTAAGCCATGAGATCAGGGTTTCACCCGTGCAATATAACTAGGGGCCATATGTACATCTTCCAAGACACGTGCTTGGAGTAAAACAGCCCGTGTTCGCTTCTGTTTCTTTTCTTCCTGTTGGGTCTAGAGATCAGAAATGACAGTGACTCAATTTCAACAGTGCAGATAAGAATAATGCCTAAGGAAGTGGGGGCACAGAGCCTTACTTGGTCCCTGAATGACTATACGGGAGTAGAGACTAACCTTTAGCAACCATTAAGGAGACTTAAATAAATCACTTAGTGAGCTATTACAGCTAGATGTGTCTGTGGGGCATCTCAACTTCTACGTTTATCTACCATCTTCTAGATATTTGTGAGGATCATAGAAGATGATGAATATAGAAAACGCGTGGCTCTACAAGTCTGCCCATTAAACTGTCATCAATTATAATCTTCATTTTGCAGAAGAGGAAACTGAGGCAGAGACAGCCTTCAGAGCCTACCTTAAAGTCACATATTAAACTCAAACCTGACAGTTTTCAACAAAACATTCTGAGCCAGGCAAGGTTGTACACCTAAGAATTACCAAATACTGAAGGGCCAGAGACAGCAGGATAACAAATTCAAGGCCATTTGGGGAATTTAGCAAGATCCACATCTCAAAGGAAAATAACAGAGGGGCTAGCTCACTGGTGAGTGAATATTTGTTTTGTATACATAAGTCCCTGGGCTCAATTACCAGGGCTACAAAAGAGATAATTTTAAATAATTTAAGAATAAACCCCACTGTAACATTCCTCAAGGTAATAAACTGTCTTCACTTCTGGCAGATGAGAGACTAAAGCCCAGAAAAAGTTACCCTTAGTTCTGGGCTCTCACTACATCTACCTTCAACCCCTGGTTACAAGAAAACAGACAACAGACCCGATGAGCTGCGCTCCCGCCTTTTCCTCCTCATGAACACGCCGCATGAGGCCGCAGTTCTCCAGCGAGAGCCTCTCTAACAGTTTGAAGTCCACGTCATCGCCGATGCCAACGGTGAAGATGCAGATCTGACCTCCAGTGGCTTCTTTGGTATTGCTGAGAATCTTGAGGGTATTGGTCTCCCCAGAGGTGGGTTTCCCATCGGTGAGGAAGATGATGAGGGACACACTTCGATCTTCAATGTCATTCTGGGCCACGTAGTTGTTGAGCAGTTTGATGGCAGTCTGAAGGCCCCCATTGATGTCTGTGCCTGTAGGACATCAACACAGGACAATTCATGGCTTTTACCTGTGAATGCATGTACAGTCACAGCCGTAGCTAGCCTTGAGCTGTGCAGGGTCTGGGTAGGACTTAGATATAGTGGTGGTGACTTTTTGCTCTATCTAGAAACCTGACAAGTGTTTGCTAACTACTATGTAAGTGAACTGGAATTATACTACTGTAAAAACCTTCTCCTGTGACCAGGGAGGTATACACACACAGACACACACACACTGATTGTGGTATACGCCTAATCCAGGTGAGGTAAACATAGCCAGATGCCTGGAGCTTTCTGGCCAGCCAACCTAGCCTATTTGGTGAGTTTCAGATCAGAGTAAGACTCTAAAATAATAATAATAATAATAATAATAATAATAATAATAATAGTAATAAGCACAGATGGATGACACCTGAGGCTGTCCCCTGACCATCACATGCATGCACGCGCACACACACACATGCACCACCCTTGCCACACTCCCCTGTAAAGGTGTTTGTCATCAGCATCTCTGAATAAAGTGGCCAGACAGTGATTTGAGCAGATGCTAACCAACTGTTTGCTTGGTGGGTGGAGAAATTGGCAGTTGATTGGCTGAGGGGTAAGAGCCTGCTGTAGTAGTGTTTCTGGATTGCCTAGAAATTCCATTCAACTTGTCAGCCCCAGCCGCACCATCAGGAGGATGGTGTTCTTGCCATAGGGTTGGACATCCATTTCTTTCGATGAGTCCTTCTAGAGGCTTGAGATAAAATACGTACACCAAACCCCCTCATTTTAACTAATTGGGTTTTTTTTTTTGTAATTGGCAAGAGATTATATATATCAAAATGTTTTTACATTCTAAATACTGTTTTTAGTAAAATGTATGGTGTGTTGGTATGGGAAAATGTACCATGTTTAAAAGAATCAAATTATTTCCCTCATTGCTTTCTGTCCTCAAAACAAACAGACTAGAAGCTGGACATAGTGATGCATATGTGTATTCCCAGCATTCAGGAAGCTGAGGCAGGAGGATTACTGAGAGTTTGAGGTCACCCTAGACATCGAGACTGTCTCAAAAGAGAAAAACAATAAACAAAAGAAGCAAAGTAGATAATCCGTGCTCGTGACAGATACAAACATACATGTTGCTAAAGCGCAGGGTAGACAGGTGCAAAAGATGGAGCTGAAACAGAATGTTTCTTTGAGCCATTAATTCATCTTTTTTTTTTTTAATCATGTGTAATTTCATCTCAGCTCTGCGCGTGTGGCCATGAACATGTAGCAAGCATGAATTATCTTTATTCAACACTAATAGTGCCAAGTCTCTTCCTCTCCCAAAGGCCAGGAGAGCCAGGGCATAAACGTAGCTTTGGCTTTCATGCTTGCACACATACGCGCAAGGCACATCAGGCCTCAGAATGAAGGCTGTGCTGAGGCAGGGGGTCTCCTGTACCAGCACTGGGTTCCCTCCACAGGCAGAGTCCTACGCAGCCGTCCAACCATCGCACAGAGAGCTTACAGGATGCTCCAGTAGCAGCAGAAAGAGAACTACATTGGATAAAAATAAACAGCACATTTGCTCTTAAGGAGAACAGAGCCCGTATCTGTTCTGGCCCTTCAACACACTTGGAATGGTTTAACTCTCTCACTGTGACAGTCCAGGCTACCGTCCACCCTCTCATTTTATGGATGAGGGGAGAGGCAAATGGCTAAAAAAGGGTGGAGCTAGATTCAAATCCAGGAAAGCAAGCTCCAGAAGCTATGCTCCAACCTTGAAAGAACATTTCATAGAGAATACGGAGCCCTCTGATGCTCTCCAGGGAGGGCCAGGCAATGAAGGGTCAAGGATAAAACGAGCGAGAGATAGCTTCGTGGTTAAGAGCCCCGATTGCTCTTGAAGAGGACATACTTCAGGTTCTAGCACTCATAGCAGGCAGCTCCTAGCTGTTCTGGGGAGTAGTGCCCTCCTCTGGCCTACGTAGGCACTTGCACACAGGTGGTACATACAGACATGAGAGGGAGGGAGGGAGAAGAAGGAGAGGAAGGGAGGGAGGGGAGAGAGGGGAGGGAGGAAACAAATAGGGATTCTTAGGTTTGGGTTCTAATTGAACATATTACGCATCAGCTCTTTTTTTTTTTTTTTTTTTTTTTTTTTTTTTTTTTGCGAGACAGGGTTTCTCTGTGTAGCCCTGGCTGTCCTGGAACTCCCTTTGTAGACCAGGCTGGCCTCAAACTCAGAAATTCGCCTGCCTCTGCCTTCCAAGTGCTGGGATTAAAGGCATGCGCCACCACTGCCCGGCAGCTTGGTAGCTCTTTTCTAAAGATGTTTATTGCCTCTGTGAGACACACCATGCTAATAGTAAGCAATACCACTAGTGCAAGTTTAAATCAGCAGATAATAACCAGCCTGCATCAGGCACTAAGCAGCATGCTGGGCCTTAGGGGTCACAAAAACGAACCACTTTACTTTAATAGATAATAACTATAATATTAAATCTAACCTTTAATTTCCAGTGCGTAATGATAAAACAGTTCTGGCAACTGGGAGAAAATGCCAGCATAAGTCAAGGCGCTGGCCATGTGTCACAAGTAAAACAAGGAGTTTAGGTGGGAAATCGGGGCTCTGTCTTAGATGGGAAGTGATGACTATGGAGATCTTCACACGGAGAAAAGGCTGACCGGCATGTTTGGCAGTGTTTCCAGATGGTGATAGAAGAATTAACAGACATGGGAACTCCACAAGATAGCATCGCTGCCCTTGGGAAAGGGTCTGGTACTTATGGGGGACTGGTGCGAAGGCTCTTCAAGTCAAGGCGTTTGCTGTGCAAGTCTGACAACCTGAATTCAGTTTCCAGAACCCACAAAGGCTGAAGGAGCGAACCAACTCTGCAAAGATGCCCTCTGACTACCATGGCCCATGGCCACCATGGTCATATGTACACCTCTCCCCAGTAGTAATAAATTTAAGATGCTTTTCGTTTAAAGAAAGGAACCATGTGCAACACAGTGGGCTGCTCCCTACTCTTAGAAACTGTGGTGCTGCCTTCATGCCCTTGCCCCAGTCTTCTGAACATGTGTGGGGTGCAGCATTCGAGGTATGCATGCAGTGACGTAAAGTGTAGCCCTTGCCTCCTCCCACGGCACATCCACAGCCCAGCCCAGAGCTTCTGAGACTGATGCTCATTCACCTTTGCTGCAGCTCAGGCAAGACCATACAGGGCAGTTACATCTCTCATTGCTTGAGCACATCCAAAACTTGGCTTCAAGTTTTCATCAAGGGAGAGATGGCTTAGCAGTTAAGATCACTTCCTGCTCTTCCAGAAGAGCCAAGTTCAGTTCCCAAGGCTCACATCAGGTGACTCACAACTGCCTGCCACTCCAACTCCAGGAGATTGCATGCCCTCTTCTGTTTTCCATTGACACCTCCACATAGGTGGTATCAATTTATAGAAATACACACATACAAGAAAAAAATTAAAAAGCCTCAAAATATTCCCCAACCAAGAACAGTTTGCCCAAACCAGCTTCCTTGGTCAGGATCCACATTATGGATGGGGTTTCCAACTGTTACTTGTCATGATTAACTTATGGTCTAGGAAATGAGAATTTACCCACTTGGAGATATATAGACACCTGGGGAAATTATCATTGCTTCTTCTGTTAGTATCAATGCCAACTCCCAAAGTCTTGTCTCTTTGAAGAGAATTAGTGTATGGTCATGCCAAAGCTGGGTAGAAGGGCCATCAGGAATCATTCTCACCTCCAGTGGGTGACAGATGGTACATATAGATCTTGCCATTCCTGATGTTGTCAGGAGTCACTGGTAGCAAGTGGTCCTTCCACATTTTAATCCGGTTGGAGAATCCAATGATATTGAAGCGATCCTGGGGTCGGAGGTCGTTGAGAATTGTGACGAGGGCCTCCCTGGTCTAGGGAAAGACAAAGTGCAAGCTGGTCACCTCTGAGCTCATTTGCCCACATGTCCCCTGACTTCGAAACTGACTACTAGGACCAGCTTCAGGGTTCATACCTAATGTCGGCCCTGCTGGAACATGGTATAACTATGTGACAGCTGAATAGAGGTCATGAGTGTTTCACTCAACACTAGGTTGGATGTTGCTACCAACCACAGTGTACCAGCTCACCGAGTCTTCACAACCGACATCTTTCAAAACTCTTAAATGAAGGTTTGATTGTTGTACATGTGCATATGTGTGCATGGGTATGTATGTGAACTCACACTTGACATATCACAGGAGCCGATGTCTGGAGACGTTTTGTGGATGTTTTCTCTTTCCACCATGAGTCTTGTAGATTGAACTCAAGTTACTGGGTTTGGTAGCAAATAGTAATTTTTACCTTTCTGGGCCATCTCACAGACCCCAAACACCATTCTCCTGAACTAGAATGTTTTTCCATGTTGCTTTGTCCCTATCTTTCACCAAGAAGCCATTTGTCATTTCCACAACGGTGGCTAAGTTCCGCTATGAACATTTCCTCACTGCTCCAAGAAGGCCCACCATTCCTCTCTCTAGTTTTCCCTTCACTTAACACACTCCTATCAGCAAGCACATTTCAGAGTAATGACAGCTTATTTTATGCCTTTCCCCTTAACTGATGTTAAATTTTCTGTAGGCCGGTTTCAGTACCAATCCTACTGCCCAGTAACATTCAGGAAGCAACAGACAAGGGTGTACTAGTGAATGAATGACTTAATATTTTACAGATTATAAAATTAAAGATACTAAAAATATATATTTATGGTAGTTTGCGTGAAAATGGTCCCCATAGACTCATGGGGAGTGGTATCATTTGAAACTATCAGGAGGTGGGACCTTGTCGGAGTAGGTGTGACCTTATTGGAGGAAGTGTGTCACTGGGGGTGGGCTTTGAGGTTTCAAAAGCTCAAGCTAGGCCCCATGGCTCTCTTCCTGCTACCTACAGATCAGGATGTAGATGATCAACTTCTCTCCAGCACCATGTCTGCCTGTGTGCCATCATGCTTCCTGCCATGATGATAGTGGACTAAACCTCTGAACTGTAAGCCAGCCCCAATTAAATATCTTCCTTTATAAGAGTTGCCATGGTCATGGTGTCTCTTCACAGCAATAGAATTTTGACTAAGACATTATTATCTTTTCAGAGATTTTATTACATTTATTTGTTTGTGTGTGGAGATAAGGTGTGTGTTCTTATACAACGTCATGTGTAGAAGTCAAAGGACAATTTGCGTGGTTAGTTCTCTCCTTCCATCATATGGACCCCAGGGTTGGGACTCAACTCATCAGGTTTGGCGGGAAGAACCTTTATCCACTGAGTCATTTCTTGGGGTGCTGTTGTAGGATTTTAAAATATTACAAACTCTCTGAACCAGAGTGACATGGGGATATGCTATAAGGAAAAGAATCTGCAGCTGGGCATGGTGCTACACACTTGTAATCCCAGAACCCAGTGGTAGTGCCAGGACTGAGGTTAAGGTCATATGGTAAGACTTTGTTCCTGAAAGAGGAGAGAGGGTTAGTGGGAAAGAGGGAGCAAGTAGAAGGAGAGGGAAGGAGGGGAGGAGAGGGAAGAGGAGACGAGGGTCTGTGACAAACGCTGTCTCATGAGTACTGTCATCAGACGTTTAAAGAAACCCAGTGTATGAAGTTAAGGATCTGCATTACATAGGTGCCATAGCAAGGACCCTGGGCACATTATTTACCCTCGGTTCAGCCCTGGGAAGGAACCTGTGTGTCATACATGGCTGCCCCTAAGTTATCCCATCAGTAGAACCGGGATGATAGCCTGTTTCATCCTTCATGAACCTTATTAAATCAGGAATGAGATGAACGGTGCTCAGAGGGGAGCGAAGCGGATGCTTGATGCGTTTGCTATGGTGTGGTTCCCAGTGAGACACACAAGGAGAATTCAGAGAAGCACTGGCTTCCGGGGATGGGGGAAGAATAATGGATGATACAGACTGTGTCTGCTCTAGCATCCTCCTGGCCTTTCCCTGGGTGTTGTGGACCTTGATTCCTATCCTGGATCCAGAGAGTTACTGTACCTTCTGCCCCTCCATCCGTGGGAAAATTCCTCCACTTTCCAAGTCTCCCTTCTGAATGTCTCCCTCTTCCTCACTCCCTAGCCACCTCTCCATTCTGTAACTAGGTGCTCACTTAAGATCTCACAATCCAACTCTTGTATTCCAAAGGTACCTCCAAATCCACTGCAGAAAACTAGAATGGGTGTGCCTGCATTTAAGACTCTATTACATCCACAGAGCTCGGTGAGCTGAGATCTTCTGGCCTGAGCACGCTTTGTCCAGCTCCCTGGTGCTCCTTGCTGAGTTACTGTTCTGCACATCCCCACCACGTCTTCATTCTGTGGGCCTGGAAAAGCAGCAGAGTCTAAAGACATTGCCAGAAATATAAAAGAGGAGGAGGAGGAGGAGGAGGAGGAGGAGGAGGAGAAAGAAGAGGAAGGAGAAGCAGGTGGTGGTGGTGATGGTGATGATGATGATGATTCTAACAGCTACCATTTCTGCTCATTAGCTATCAGGCTTAGTGCAAGATGATTGGCTGGCTCAGTCCTCATGGTCATCTGTGGTGAATCCTCTAATCAGTGTCCTATTTGTATAACACAACTCAGGTGCAGAGGAATTAAGAATCGTGCCCCACAGGAGACATGATTAGAACATAGGAAGTCTAGTGCCAGGACTCATACTGGCATCCAAGACAGTGGGATCTGCAGCTCCAAAACCATTGGAAGCCAAGTACGTTGAGTTTGAGCCTTTCCAGTGTGTAGCTTGTCTTGGTGACTGTTCCAACTCGCCTGCCAGGCTCTCTTCCTTTCTCTGTTTTTTTTTTTTTTTCAGTCTATTTTTTTGGCAGCAGCTAATGGATTCATCCTCTGTAACATCCATGCAGAAAGCTCTGCAGGAATTCCACATCCACCCAGGAACAAGAACAAGATCATCTCCTTGCCCTTTCTAGGGCTGTCACCCTCAGTCCAAATCCTCACCCTTCCCAGAGCTGCCTCCTACTTCCAGTTCTTCCATGAAAAGAGAAGCGCAGAAGCACTTATTGTCCCCCATAAAGTTAGGAAAGTCCCTGTGTTATGTCTCTTCCCCTGCTCCTGGCTCAAAGCCTTCTCTCAACAGCAGACCAGTGATGCAGAGGGTTCTTTTCCATTCTGAGTTCTGACTCCCATCGCCAGGAAACATGGCCGAGCTTCCTGAGACAATACAGAGTCTACACTCCAAAAAGCCAGCACTTCCTCAGAGACATCTGTGAGATGTTCTTTTATGAAGGCACATCCTTCATAAAGCCTGATTTGCTCTGGCTTCTGGAGGTGCCCTCCCTTTCTCTGGTGTTTCCATGGTCTCCCTCGGGGATTTCCCATTACTCCTTTTGATGGAAGAGTCATAGGATGTCTTCTTTATCCAAATTCCCAAGTACTCTCTCACACCTCATTCTTTCCCAACAACTTTATCTTTATTCAGGTTTATAGCTATCAATTCTTTTCTCCAAGACTCCCAGATTCACCTCTGGAATGTACTTCTCTCTAAATTGAGGACAACTTGCCAATCCGTTTTCCAGGCAGAACCCTTGGACAGCTCAGACTCAATGTGTTGAAAACTGGAAACTCCATCTTCTTCCTCAAATCTGTTGTCCTTTGCTCTTCTTTCTCTCTCTCCTGGGCAAAGAACCCTTCAGAAACCCTGAAGCCCAACTGACAACCACGGCAGTTGTGTCCAATGTTCTTCCTACCCCACCTGCAGCCCCCAAGTCCTTCAGCTCCCAATCCTGGAATTTCAGCTCTTCTTTCTAGATATCCTCAGGATTGTAATCTGAGTGTTCTCTGTTTGTTGTTGTCTTTAATTTTGTTTATTAATTTACACACCTGTTTGCATAACCTTATTTGAGACAAGGCATGTAGCCTGTAATCTCATCTGTAGCTCAGATTAGCCTCCAACTCATGGACTCTCCTGTTTCCACCTCACCAGCGCTGAGCTTCTACTCACGTCTGGTAGTGATGGTGGCTCCTCTTCCTTTTCCTCCTCCTCTTCCTCCTCCTCTTCTTTCTGAATCTTACTCTATATCCCCTGCCTACCTCAGAAGCACAGAGCTTTTCCTGCCCCTTCCTTCCTTTGACTTCTGAGTTGTAGGATTAAAGGTGCATGTTACCATGCCATCTTGCTCTTCATTTTTGTAAGAACAGAAGAGAAACATAAAACTCACATAATCCCACTCAGCTAGCATTAACCACTGTCAATGGATACAGGGCGTTGGTATACTATAGGGTATGCTATCTGGAAATTTCTAGTCTCTCTCTCTCTCTCTCTCTCTCTCTCTCTCTCTCTCTCTCTCTCTCTCTCTGTGTGTGTGTGTGTGTGTGTGTGTGTGTGTG
>NC_034605.1:7393152-7404855 GCF_900095145.1 Mus pahari | reverse complement strand
TGGCTACATCTGTAGTGTTAGAAAATATATGTTAATTCTGTAAGTGTGTGTGTGTGTGTGTGTGTGTGTGTGTGTGTGTGTGTGTGTGTAAGAGGGAGAACAACAGAAATAAAAGAGAAGAAGAAGAAGAAGAAGAAGAAGAAGAAGAAGAAGAAGAAGAAGAAGAAGAAGAAGAAGAAGAAGAAGAAGAAGAAGAAGAGAAGAAAATTGACTTAGGAACAGAGAGGAGGAAATAGCCAGAGACACAACACTGTTAGGGAATGTGATGACTTTAAGAATCTATAATTGTCTGGGAGATGGGCCTCTGGGCATGCCCACGGACAATTACTGTGATTACACTAATTCAGGTGGGAAAACTCATCTACTGGAAGCCAGGACTGTATAAATGAAGGAGAACTGAACCTAACAAGCTTTTATCACCCTGCTTGTTAACAATGGATGGGATGTGATTAACTGCTTCAAGGTCTGGCTGCTTGCCCTTCCTATCATGGTGTGAGCTGAAATACCCTTGAACTGTGTGCCTGAATAAACCCTTCTCTCTTAAGTTGCTTCTGTCAGAGTGCTTTATCACAGCAACAGGGAAATAAACTGGTACACGAAATGAGATCAGATATTATTGAGAGATGTCTCATCACTGAGAAACATGAGTGGTAAGCTCACAGTGGCTGAGGCACAAGCTAGAGTAAGAATATGTAGTCAGATGTCTGCACTCTGCTGATGTGGGCGGGGAGTCCCAGCATCCACACAGTGGCCCCGGACAGGGAATAGCTCACACCAGGCTCCTTGCTTGTCTTTTCCTTGAGAGCTAGCTCACCTAGCATGAACATGAGACAGGTGTCATTTCCCAACAAGTCATCTAGATCCCTGGAAGGTCTGCAAGCCTGTGCTCAAGAACGACAATAAGCAGCTGTTCTCTTTAGGCTGTGTCTCCAGGAGCTCAAATCCACAGCTCAGTGGGACCAGGAGCTGCCTGTGGTTCAAGAGTCCTTGTGAAACACAGCTGCTTGTTTAGCTGCTGGTATCTCTAGGGAGTCTTAACCAGTATCCCAAGAGCAATCAGCCTGTGTCCTTTGTGCGAATTTCCCCCATCATGGTGAATATTCTCTGTGGTTATTCAGTCTCTTCATTTTCCTCTTGACTAAGGAACTGCTCATTCCTTGTGACCTTTTAAGGCCTCAGATGTGACCTATCCTCCTCTGCACCAAGAGAAAGCAGGCCGGCAGCTGACAGTTGCTCCATTTCCAGTCCCATTAGAGATGCCTAGGGCGATCTCCCAACCCATTCCAGAGGGAGTTGAGAGACAGCTACTGCAACTGCCTGCAGCTTCTCTACCCTCCCTTAACCTCTGACTGGCTTTTCTCCAACTTGGTGGGCTGACCAGCTTTTAGATCTCTGGCTTCCCTTCCGACAAGGATCTAGAGGAGCTGGAGGAGCATGGTGACTGGCCACCGAGCAGAGTCAGCGTTAGTGGGCTTGCGCTGACCTCTCTCTGCATCGTACTTACACGGTGAAGAGTAACAGAAGTCTAGTCAACTTTGTCCAAGAATACAGTCCAGAAACAGGGTTATACATTCCAGAAAGATCAGGGTAAGTCCAGAGAGGCAGAGGGTGTGTCATCTAAGCTTCTAAGTGCCTGGGAAGCGTCCTGGAGGCAAAGGAGTAAATCATGAGGGGCTAACTGGATGACCTCTGGGGTTCCTGCCAGACCAGACAAGGTTGTAACTAAGATGTATATGTTTGGATACAGGCAATGGATAAGGTGGGCTACCACCTACCAACACCCTTCTAAAGTCTGAACAAAATGATAGAGACCCCAGGAAACCACATTGCTTAGATTTCTTCTTCTATTCTCAACGCTCTCTCTGGGCCTTCTGTATTAGAGAGGGGCCAGGGAACCCCCCAAATATGCTACAAGGTACAATTGTACCCTAAATTCATTCATGAATAGGCAACCAATGTCAGTAAAGTACTTACTGTTCAAGCGTGAAGAGTTGAGTATGAACCTCAGGGTCTATATACAAAAGCCAGGTCTGATGTCCAGAGAGGAGAGAGAGAGAGAGAGAGAGAGAGAGAGAGAGAGAGAGAGAGAGAGAGAGAGAGATCCTGAAGCTTGCTGGCCAAGCAACCTAACCTAATCAAGTCCCAGTCAGAGACCTTGCCTCAAAAACAAAACAAGCCGGGCAGTGGTGGCGCACGCCTTTAAGCCCAGCACTTGGGAGGCAGAGGCAGGTGGATTTCTGAGTTCAAGGCCAGCCTGGTCTACAGAGTGAGTTCCAGGACAGTCAGGGCTACACAGAGAAACCCTGTCTCGAAAAACAAACAAGCAAACAAACAAAACAAAAACAAACAGAAACAACAAAGAAAAAAGACCGTCCCCGAAAGAACATGACTAGTTCCTGAAGAAGGATGCTTGAGGTTGACCTCTGGCCTTCATACACAGGAAAACAAGCCATGTTCCCACATGAACACATGCGCTGCTCTACACGAACACAGTGCACCCACACAATACACACACACACACACACACACACACACACACACACACACACTACATAATGAACACAAACAGGTATTCAAAATTAATTAAAGTCGTGTATGTGGGTACATGTTTATAATACCACTACTTGGAGGTTAAAGCAGAGAATTCCACGGTTCAGTCCAGCTTGGGCTCACTAGTTACATCCTGTCTCCCTAATTCTGATGTGCTCCATAGAGTCTCAGCGGAGGGGAGGGTAATTAGGATGGGGTAGTCTGATTATGGAGAGGGGTTAAGTGTCTGATGTCAGAGTGTTACTTATGCTTCCAATAGGTCACTGTTCTTTTTTGATGTAAAATTCCACAACAGGACACAGAGGAGAGGGAGATATGTGTATAGCAACTGCAGAGAGAGATGGAAATACTAAAGAGGGGGCAATTATGATAAGGCAAGAAACCCAAATGGATATGTCTTCAGAGAGAAAAATAATGAATTCATGGAAAGTCTGCTAAGGAGAACAGGGAACTCTTAGAGAGATCAGCCACCAAGAGGCCCCAGAAGGACATATGCTAGTTTTCAATAGTGCTGATCCAAAGTCAACTCCCATCCACGCACCCACTGACACATAAGGACCAACTGCAAACATTGTCCAGACATGTCAGCAGGAAAAACCTCGAATCTTCCAGGCTGTATTTGGACAAAAGGATGTAGAAAGATATGCAAAAAATATTTTAAAATATGCAAAGTATAAATACAATGTCCGCATGTAGATAAATGGATATAAATATGTTTATTTGCCCAGCGAAGCTAAACCTTGGGCCGGGTATAGCTATTTGACAAGATCTCTTCTAATCCTAGCTATTTAAGATATCAAAGGTTAAAGATTATTCTCTGCTTAACACTGTTTTACTGTGACAAACTCCTCATCCTGAGTGTACTTTCCTTGGATTAAAAGAAGAATGAAGCATTTTCTTCTAAAACAACATCTTAGAAGTCCATTCCAGGTCTGCCTTAAGTAGACGATGAGTAAATCTTTTAATCTCCATGAAATTCACCCAGAAGCTAGCCAGAATCTAAATAAACCAAAGTGCATACTCCACTTCAAACCTTCCCACAGTCCCTAAGGTTGGCCCTGGTCCTTCTGGCTCCCATGGATGTGATGAGAAGCATCCCTCAGTGTTCCCTGTGAAAGGCAGAGCTGGGCTCCTAGAGATGCAGTGCTCTGTTCCTCCTTCTGTCCCAGGGAATGTAGCACTTGCAGGCAGCTCTGTCTTGTGTGATGTGGATCCTGCACTAAGCTACACTTAGAGATGGGAGTTGGAACTTGGATTTCTCTCCCTTTCCATCTTCCCAGCAAAGCCACACCCATGCAGCTGCAGGCCCTTGGCACATTCCTCAAAAGCGCAAGCTCTCCCCTACGGTGGCTATTGTGCCGTGAATGGTGATCAGTGTCCAATAAGACCCTCAGAGAGAGGTCAGTGGAGCCCATGCCAAGCCCAGCTGTTACCCATGCCTCCCCACCACTTCCATCAGGGTACTCGCTGACACAGCTCTTCCCAAATAGCTCTGCGTCTGTGTCAAACCATACCGGATCTAATCGACACAGAAGGCTTTTGTACCACAAGTCCTAAGTTGCTGGGCATAAGACAAGGGGCCCCCGTGACATCATAGATGAACCCAAGTTCAAGGGAATGAGTTAGTAGCCACACTGTGTTTTCAGTACAACGGTGCTCTTGTCCCCGCTCTCGGTCCCACATGTATCTCATTCTAAAATGTTTACCAAGAAGCTGACATTTTCTTGTCCATTGGTACCCATAGCCCTTGTGAACAAAAGCACGAGAAAAATATCTTAAAGCACATGGGATAGAGCAACCCAAGAAAGAGCTCTGAGACTTTCTGGAAGTCTAATTAGAACCATAGAAGAGAGAGGTTCTCAGGAAATGTATACAATGCAAACAGCCTCCATTACTGAGAAGCAGAGTAGAAAATGGAATAAACTCAAGGCACAGAGAGCTCCAGAGTGGAGAGGGAAAACTACGCATGCACTGCCTCCATCTACCTCCTGGCCTGTCAATCATGTCACCTTCCTCCAGGAAGGAGATTCTCAAGGACCAAACAGGATGAAAAGCACCGAGACTTAGCCACATACAATCAAAGTAACAGGATTGCAATAGGCGTCCCCCTGGGGGGGGGGGGGACAGTGTGAAAATGTATTTGGATAAAGTGGAGCATTTGGACGTCAAGTGTTTTTACAAGCGTGTGCTTCGTGGGCAGAGCAGTCTACCTTTGCTTATAGATTGCTGGGATTACAGGGAAGTGCTTCCAGACTTGTCACGATTTCCTTTTTAATCTCACTCCACTGTTAACATCCCCCAAAGGAGAGCGCACTTCATGTAAGACTCAGAAAGCAATTGGGTCCTCTGCAAGAGCAGCAAGCTCTCTCAAACACCCGTCACCTCCTCATCCCCAGGCCGAAACGTCAATATCACTTCAGGTCTGAGTCAAAGCTTGCAACGGCAGTTAGAAATAGAAGTCCGTCTAAATTAAAGGCTGAAGATGTTTAGATCCTAAAACAAACAAACAAGACAACCCAGCAAAATAAGCATAACTTAATCTCTTGAGTCTTTGTGCTCGCGTGACACCACTCTAACATGAGGGACAGGGTGCCTTACCTCATCCTCTGGCTCAAGTTAACATGAGTTTCCAGCACTTTGACGAACATGCCAAGCATGAACCCGATGAAGTCATGGTACATTTTTCTAGAAAGTTCTTTGCCAGTGATATTTCTTTACATCTTTATGGCATGCTGGGTGCATCCATGTTTTTCATATTGGATACGTAAAATATTCAAGCACTGGAACAGTCCTGGTTTGGGGACAGGGTCTCATGTACCCCAGGCTGTCCTCGAACTCATGTAGCTGAGAAGCATGGCTGGGACTCTTGACCTTCTTGGTTCAGCCTTCAGCGTATGTGTGTGTGTGTGTGTGTGTGTGTGTGTGTGTGTGTGTGGTGGGGGTTACAAGGTTGCACCAGAATGGTGTTTCTTTCCTGGGTTAGCTCTGTTGAAAGGTTAATGCTGCTGGTAATTTATTCCCATTGTTGACTTCATAGCTCTCACCCTAGCCAGAACACAACATCTGGTCTTGATTGCCCTATCAAAACTGCAGGCTGTTTATCGGCAGACTTGTTTCAGCTGGAGTATGAGATGGGCTCCACAGGATTGTATAGCAGATGCTTGGTCCCAACTCGTGACACTATTTTGGGAGATTATAGAGACTTTGTGAGTTGGGCCGGAGTTGGAGAAACAGACCACAGGTGG
Organism: Mus pahari; assembly: GCF_900095145.1. Lineage (NCBI taxonomy): Eukaryota > Metazoa > Chordata > Mammalia > Rodentia > Muridae > Mus > Mus pahari. The sequence goes on along the minus strand of NC_034605.1, from coordinate 7,399,060 downwards.
GAGTGGGGCATACATTTGAAGGTCAGTCCTCTTCCCAGGTCTCTGTCTCACTTACTTCACCCCGTCCACCAGAGGCGAACAGTCTCCTCCTCCAAATGTCCTGCCTGCTTTGACACTGAATCAACGCAGCCCCTAGGACTGGAAATGTCTGCATCATGAACTAAAATAAAGCCTCTCTCCTTCAAGCCGCTCTCTCAAGCTTGCAGAGGTAACACTGCATCCCTGGGTATGGCTTCTTTCTTCAACTGAGTATGTGCTGTCAAGAGAGATTTACTAGACTGAATACATTGTTCGGTCAGTAAAGCGTTTGTTGTATATTTATGGGCACATGAGTTTAGATTCCTTAATATCCATGTTTAAAACAACCACTGGGTAAGGCATCCATGTGCTGGGGAGGCAGGGATAGGAAGGTCTCTGAGGGTCACGAGCCAAATTAGTGAGCTCAAGATTTAGTGAAAAATCTTGTCTCAGAAATGTAAGGTGGAGAGTGACTAAGAAAGACACCTGAACCCCCAAGCAATGGACAGAGAGACATCTTGGTGGTGTTGCTCTTATATCAATCAGGGGCAGAGCAGATGGAAGTCCTTTGTTCATTCTAGCTTGATGCCAAAGCTGTTTTGTGACTAGGACGCATGAAAATCAAATCCAATCCAGGCAGCACAGTAGAGAAGGAGGAAGACAGACAGAGACCTGTGGAAGGCCCTGCCACCCACAAACCTGCTCTCCAGCGTGCAGCACAGGAGGCCATAGACACCTGCTTGCCAACACACCACACTGCGTAGATGGAGGATGTCACACAGGGGCCTGATATGCATGTGGCCAACCTGCAGTGGGAGCCACCACAAGAAAGAGAAGTGGAACAACTTGAACACTATGAAGAGGGTTGAAACTGGAGACTCGGGGGTGGAGAGGTGTAACCTGTCATGAGCAGCCAGCCCCCTCACCTGGGGTCACGGTGAGGTTCCAGCCTGAGCCACCTCTGAGGGCCATGTCTGCATCTGTGGCTATGCAGTGGTAGGGGTCTGTGTCGATGCCCATGGCTCATATCTCCACATGAACATGAGGATGTCCCTAGTTGAGGCAGCTTCTGGGGACCACGCGGATGTCCAGTTGGGGCAGCTTCTGGGGACCACGCCGAAGTGGGGTTGGGTTCCGGAAGGGTAATGCTCCCCATCCCCCTACTTGTCCCTTGCTACCTGCAGTAGTTGGGGAAACCTGGTTCTGAAGACATGAGAATTAGGCAGCACAGAGGAGCCAGTCCTGAAGGCAAAGGCATGAGAGAGCCAGCCCTGAGGGTGGGTGTGAGAACAAGAGAGCTGGCTTAGCCCAGGCTTCGGCACTTGGGAGAGTGGGGCCTTTCCTTGACTGGGCAGCACAGTGCAGTTGGCTCTGGAGTTCCAGGTACAGGTGAGCCATCCTTGGTCCTTGGGGGTATACGAGCCGGAGAGCTGACCCTGCCTCCTGTGATGGCAGCATGGGGTTGCCTCCCAGAACAGTGTTGAAGAGCGCACTCTGGTAGTGCAGATAAAGGGAAGGAAGCTGGTGGTCTGACCACCTCTGCTACCACCCAGGCCCAGATCCAGGGCTCTGAGATGGCCCTTCCCCAAATCTATAGCAGCTGCACATGGTTGGGACAGGTGACACTCCCACTGTTCCAAAACTGCAGGATCTCCATGACACAGGACAACAACAGGCTAATCGGGAGGAGTCCCAAGGAGGATCCAGTATTGATGGTGTCACAGAAGCCAGAGATCTAGAACTAGGTCAATGACTCATTTGCAACATCATCAAAAGAACATTTGCAAATGAAAATGTGTGGATAGAGTCAGAGGGATACACTGTGGGACACAACGTGACACACTACAGCTTCTGCATCGGATGGCTTCTGTGCTTTGTTTTGTTATTTCTGTGTTTATTTGTTTGCGTGTTTTTTTATTTGGGGGGAGGTTGCAAGCACAAAGGGTGGATATGTGGGGCTGAGGGGGGATGAACAGGGCTAAGGTGCATGATGTGAAACTCACAAAAACTCAATAAAAAATTTAAAAAAACAAAGAAAGACACTTGATATTACCTGCAAACAACTGGGCACACTTGTACACACAAAGAAAAACACACACATGCACAAATACTCACACGATATCTAAATCCTCCTGGAGCCGATATCCTTCACCCATTATCTGACAAACTTACAGAAGAAAATGACGGAGCACCTGGCCCCTACTGTCTACTCTGAATGCTAAAGTTTACATCGCCAAGCTGCGTGTTCGGTCTGTGAGACCCGCCTCTTTCCTCCTGCAGATTCTTGATGTCTGACTCTTCAACTGGCCTTTGTCCCACTCAACTTTCCCTTAGGTCTTGAGTTCTTGCGATTCCCGGTTTCACTGGCTTCATGCCCATACTAGGGCTCTCACACTAGCATGCTCAGGGTATGGAATGCAGGGACCATGAAAGAGAAGAACACACAGAGAGGTTGAGCAAAAGCCACATTCAATGTAGAATTGTTGGACTATTGTGTAATACAGAAACACAGTTTACCAAAGACTTAAATTGTATATTCAAGAAGCATTTAGAGGAAGCGGAGCTCTCATCGGCCAGGCAGGGAGAATGTTGATGTCACCTTGTCCCTATCCATTCACCCATGCTCTTAAAGTCACCACAGAGTTGAACAAGTGAGACTTTTGTTACTGGAGGGAAGAGGCCATAAAGCCAGCTTTAGTGTTAGTGGAAATTAAATAGTTTTATTGATTACTCTTTCTTGTCTTCCTTATTTGCTCTAGGAGAGTGAATTCAGAATAGAAAATGCGAAGGTTTGCTCAGATATATGGAAGGGGGAGCAAACACAAGACTTAGAGATATGAGCCCCTGGCTTAGCTGCCTGGGGGAAGTACGTTAGTTATTTTCTCATTGTTGTGTCAAAACACCTAACATAAGGAAACTAAGGACTTTTTTTTTTTTTAACTAGAAACTTGAGGTTATCATTCACCATGCACAAAAGAGGTGGTAGAGAAAGCAGAGGTGTTCCAGAGGTCGCAGGAGCAGGAGGCAGCTGGGCCCCCAGTCAGGAAACAGAAAGACAGATGCTGATATTAACTTGGTTTTCTCTTTATTCAGTGTGTGGGACTCATATTCAGAATGATCGTGGCCTCCTTGGGCATGAGAACTGATGCATGCATATATTCATATAGGAAACTAACACTCATAGAACTAAAAAAAAAAAACTATTTCACATTAAGAATGGGCCTTTCAGCAACAGATAAGCCTCTCTGGAAATATTCTCTCACACACACTCACTCTCCCAGGTGTCTCTGAACCCAGTGTAGTGGACAGTGAAGATTAGCCATGACCCCATAATCAGACACCAAGCCCAGACACTATTGCACATGTCAGCAAGATTTTGCTGAAAGGACCCTGATATAGCGGCCTCTTGTGAGGCTATGCCAGTGCATGGCAAATACAGAAGTGGATGCTCACAGTTATGTATTGGATGGAACACAGGGCCCCTAATGGAGGAGCTAGAGAAAGTACCCAAGGAGCTGAAGGGGTCTGCAACCCTATAGGTGGAACAACAATATGAACTAACCAGTACCCTCAGAGCTCGTGTCTCTAGCTGCATATGTAGCAGAAGATGGCCTAGTCAGGAAGAGAGGCCCCTTGGTCTTGCAAACTTTATATGCTCCAGTACAAGGGAACACCAGGGCCAAGAAGAGGGAGTGGGTGGGTAGGGGAGCAGAGTAGGGAGAGGGTATAGGGAACTTTCGGGATAGCATTTGAAATGTAAATAAAGAAAATATCTAATAATTTTTTTTTCAAAAAAAAAAAAAAAGATAAGTCATGACAAGAGGAAACCAATAGCACAGGCTACCCATTGGTATGAGTTTCAGATGGTGTACCAAGACAGACCACACACAGAAATATGAGCTGGTACAAGATGGAAACGGTTTAATAACTCCCAGCCTCACACTTAATCTGAACCCCAGAATTTCATCTTCCACACGGCCCACCAGGCCTCATTCTACTCTCTTCTGGGTCTTTTCCTCACTCTAACAACTTCCTGAAGCTATTCCAGTGCTCTTAGGAGCATCCCTGACTCCTCGGTCTCTATAGCTCCCTGCTGCCTCCACCAGAGACAGAGTGCAAGAGCAATCATAGCTTCGTTCCCAGTTTGAGGCATTATTTGAAGGCTGTGGAGACCCTTGGAGCTAGGGTCTGGAAGGCGAGTGTAGGAGACAGGGGGCAGGCCTCTGAAGATTACAACCTCTCCTGGCCTGATTTTTAGCTTCCTGACTGGCTGCTATGTGAACAAGTTTTGACCATATGCTCTCTCTGAGCTCCACTGTCTTCCCTGCTGGGATGGACTGAGACCATCTGAAACCGTGAGCCCAAATAAGCCCCCCCTTCTCTGCATTGTACAGCCAGGTAGTCTGTCGCTGTGACACAGAGGTAACTAATGTCCCAGGCTTTCTGTCTGGATGTCCACCTTGTTCTCATGGCCTTGCAGAAAAGATGACTGATGACCAGCTGGCTTATATTTGGTAGTTGAACCCTACATCTGTGAGTTAAGCATTTGACACAGTTCAGGGGACTAGGCAATGGACTGAATTTTTGTGTGTCTGCCCCTCATACTTACATCATAACCACATCAAAGCAAAGATGAGATTTAAAAGAATCAAATACACACAGTATCTAGCTTGGTGATTACACGACTTTTTCCCTCCTTTCATCCCAATTCAGACCAAGGGCCGGTTCAATGTTGCTGTTGGATGTTAAGAATGCCAAACGCCAAATGTTCATCAAGAGGAGGCAGGGTTTGGCTCTCACAGAAGGTCTGCCTGGACCAGACTCAAGAATTTGCCCAGAACTCACGAAGGCATACTCAGTTGTTCTAGGTCTACGGTTTTGCTATCCCTGGATCTTTGTGTGCATGTGTGTTACATACGTGTGTCTGTGTATGTGTGTACATGTCTGTGCAGCTACACATGCGTAGTACATGTGTGTACATGGTCATGTATGTGGAGACCAGAGGTCAACATCAGGGATCTTCCTCAATCACTCACTCTCCAGCTTATTCGTTAAGACAAAAGCTCACAGGCTGAACCTGAAGCTCGCCAGTTGAGCTAGGCTGGCTGGCCAGTGAGCTCCAGTGATCTGCCTCTCTCCACCTTCCCTTGCTTAGTCACACCCAGCTTTTTACCTGGGTGCTGATGAGCTAAATTCAGGTCCCCATGCTTGAATGACAAGAACTTTACCAGCGGAGCCATCCTCTCAGCCTGACTCCTTGCTCTTTAGCCTCGAGATACATAACTACTCTATAGAAAGCCCCAAGCTTCTCTCTAGTGTGTCTACACAACACTATACACAGCAGACAACCTTAACCAGGTCCCCTTCTACCATTTGTATGAGGGATGCAGAAGCAGACTTCTGTTCTACTGGGGATGGGCAAATAAATGTCCATGACCTGTTCCGTGATGGAGAAGGCACTTCAACAATGGGATCACCAGCACTGGACATCACTGCCAATGGGTAGAAGGGGCTTTCATTACTGGGCTACATTTCATCTTCCTCCAGACCCTTGGTCTTGTAAACTTTATATGCCCCAGTACAGGGGAACACCAGGGCCAAGAAGTGGGAGTGGGTGGGTAGGGGAGTAGGGTGAGGAGGGTATAGGGACTTTGGGGATAGCATTTGAAATGTAAATGAAGTAAATACCTAATAAAAAACTGGAAAAAAAAAAAAGGAAAAAAAATCTCTTCATCCATTCAGAACTTTCCATCCCATGGACAACATCCCTTTCCTCCTCGTCCCTTGCCTCTCCCTACTTTCCCTCTCACAAGGCCTAGACTCTCTCTCTCCCTAAAGGAACCTCATCCACTCTTCAGCTACTTTTTTTTTTGTTTGTTTTTGTTTTTCA
>NC_034605.1:7387182-7393127 GCF_900095145.1 Mus pahari | reverse complement strand
GAACTCACTCTGTAGACCAGGCTGGCCTTGAACTCAGAAATCCGCCTGCCTCTGCCTCCCAAGTGCTGGGATTAAAGGCGTGCGCCACCACGCCCGGTTTTTCAGCTACTTTGGTTTGGAGATTTCCCAAGTCCACATCTCCAGGCTTGGCGTCTCTCCCCTTCTGGAGAGTTGTATCACCTTTCTCTTCGTTTGCTGGAAATACAATTCATGAGGCTCTTAATTACAGAGTACTTACTCCCCTTCCGGCTTCCATACTCATAAACACGGTTCCAAAGTCTGTGGCAGCTCCCTTAATTCTTCTGTTCTGCAGTATCTGGTTTTAGGAGACTGGGGAAGGATATCGGAGAGGACCCCCCGAGAGGGATTTACTTGAAAGGAAACCTGCAACGTGGACTTTTGTCCCTCCAGAAGCTTCTGCTAAGGACTTCTGGGTTGTCATAGGCCCCGGAGGCCTTTATATACGTTATCGGAGAGTTCCTTGGTCTCACTGCATAGTTTGATCACCATCACAAATATTTTCAGGTCTATTTTACTTTAAACTCATGGTTATGAATAAAGCCTCCTCGCCCATCCCAAGCAGGCCTGTGGACTACAGAGGCAAATCACCATTTGCGGTCTCACGTTATCGGGTAGACATTTTTTCATGTTACAGGGAGGTGTGATCCCTTCAAAGGAACAATCTCTGTGCAAGTTATCAAGCCCAACTCTATCTGTGAGGGCCCATGGTCTCATCTGTTGTCCCCATGGTGATGCTTAGCCCTTGAACTGTGGAGACTAACGCCCCCTGAAGGAACAGCACTTAATTTAGAGGCTCTCCCCTTGCTTTCCGTGGACCTTTCTTCTTTCTCTTCTCCTTCTCATCTCCCTTTCTCCCACTTTGAAACAGGATCTCACCCTAAAACTGGCCTACAACTTACTATGTAGCTCACAGCCAGGCTCCTGCCTCAGCCTCCAAAGTGCTGGGATTAGAGATGTGAGCCACCACGCCCAGCTTTTCAGCGTTAGAGTCTGTGGTGTGGTTTTGCTTGGTTGGCAGCTCAGCCGTACACTTGAAGCTCCTGTTCTGGTTTGACTTCCTTTACAAATGTTTGTGTCAGGAAAGTTTTCATATCATCTACTCCAAAACGATCAAAGCTATCGCCGGACCCTTCCAACTGTAGCACATTAATTTCTTGTTTCCAGCCTTCCTTTGCGTTTTTCCTCCAGCAAACACATCCCTGTTCTGCCAACAGAACTGTATCCAAGGACAGCTCCTTCTTTCTCTCCTGTCATTAATTTTTGGCTACTCAGCTCTTTCTTATCCCCAGGATTCTTTCACTAGCTACACAACGGCATGGATTTGAATAATGTGTGAACGTCCAGCATTTCTCCTCCCCAGCAAAATGCTAATGTCTTCTATTAATGTGGCGTACAGTGGGACATTCTTTCTTGAATCGACTTGTCCTCTCATCTCCAGAAATTACTTTCCCAGCCGCGGCCATAAAGCAAGCTGACAAGACAGCTTCACATAGAGAAGGTGTATTCTGTCTCGTTCACGATGGGAAAGCTGGGGCAAGCTGGGGAAACAGGAAGTGGCTGCATATTGAGCATCCCCAACCAGCACCCAGAGAGTATCGGAGGCGTGCCCAGAATGTGGCCCACTTCCTGTTTGACACAGGATCCCTGTCCACTCACAGTTAAGGAGTGGCCCCACTCACAGTTAAGATGGCTCTTCCCACATCAATTAACATGTAATCAAGGTACTCTCCCATAGACATGCCCAGAGTCCTGTCTCTCAGATTATTCTAGATTCCGTTGTGTTGAACATTAACACTAAGCGTATCATTCCATGTTGTTGTGGATGCTACCCGTCTGCCTGCATGGGTCTTTTCCCCCGTGCTCATCTCATTCACTCAAACAACTTCCAAGACACCTTCTAAACTCAGTTATGCCACCCCTCAGCATTCCTGTCCTCCCCCGCCCCCACCACATATACACTCATCTCATCCCTAAGAACCGTTCCCCACCCTGTGGTACAGTTGCCAAAGCTTCCATCTCTGTTGTTGAGGACTTTGTGTGGCGATTTTGTCTGATTCGGTTTCTTTTGGCTTCTTGTGAGAACAGGAGCCCAGTTATCTCTGTAAACCGTCCCTTCCCCCCCCAACCCAAACTCATGACCCGCTGATAGCACAAAGTATATGGCTTGGAGAATCTGAGTCTGGGGTCAAAGCCAAGATGGAGGTGGTGCAGGGGCGCGTGGGAGGGCGGGGAGAGTCAGGTGTCCTGAACAAGAGAAGGGGGTGGCTGCACCCTATCAACTCTGAGAAATTTACTAAGCTGTAGTTTTAATCACCCAGCTAAGGCCATGAAATCCCTGGATTGACAAAGATTTCTGACAACCAGACGAGCATTTTTAGACTGGCCATCTCATCTAAGTCTCTGGCGTACAGTGTTTCTCTCTCTCTCTGTTACCTGCAGTGGTTCCCTTTCAGCCTCTCTATAGCCCTTTTGTAGGAGAGCTTTGCCAATCCCAGCTGGAGAGTAGGGCGAAATTGTTTTCAGGAAGCAGAAAGAGAGAAACCAGGCGTTTCCATTCGCAGCTGGTGCTGTGATTGCGGATGCTGACAGACTGCAGCCTGCGTGGCTGAGGGGAGAGTGCCCGTGCTCTGCTCCACAAGCTCTCTTTGTGTGGCGGCCAGAGGCTGCATTCAGAATGCTCTGCACTTGAAAACATGACCTCATTTAGATAAATCTTCAGTGCCTCAGAAACAACTTGTTAAATGGGGGAGCTGCAAGTTATTTAACCTCAGCTGGGTGATAGCAGGATGCGCTGGTTAGGTAAAGGTCATTGCTGCCTTCTGGTTGGCTTAAGTTCTAATATGGGGACCCACGTGGTAAAAGGAGAGAGAAAAACTTCTCCATGTTGTTCTCTGACCTCCCCTTCAATGTTACGGTGCATACACACTTCCAGACACTCACATACCCACTGAATAACTGAGAACTTAAGTATCTATGATGTTAATGTGGGAGAACTTTTTTTTTTTCCTTAAAACTACAGATCTTGGGTTTTGGGAATGGCCTGAGAGAACTATTTTGGCCTTTGTTCATCTACTAATTACTTCATATCTTGGCTCAGACAACCAAGCAGTCACACACACACACACACACACACACACACACACATTTTCCTTGTTCTCTGTACCCTGCCTCATGTCCTAGATCTCTATTTTGTAATATATTTCTGAAACGTGCATACCCTGATGGCAAGGACAGCTAGATAAGAATAGCAAAATGAAATGTCCCAAGCCACACATGGCTTAGTCACTGCACTAGGTGATAGGTCAACAAACTGGGACTCACAGAAGAACCCAGATCTCAGTTCATGCTGAAAAAAAAAAGTTTTATTGGAGCACGTCACTCCTACTTCTAAGCGTGTTATCTAGGGCTCCTCTGACAGAACAGTAGTAGAGTTGCTGGGCTGGAGGTGTAGCTCAGTGGTACAGTGCTTACCTAGCATGCGTGAAGTCTTGAGTTCAAATCCCAGCACCACATAAACAAACATGCAGGCATAAACAGTGGTCATAAGTCGTTACAATGACTTCTGGGGGTACAGAGGCAACTCAGAGATTAAGAGAGCTGGCTGCTCCCGCAGAAGACATAAGTTTGGTTCCCAGCACTCACAGCCATCTGTAATTCAGTTCCAGGGGACTGACTTCCTCTTCTGGTCTCTGTGGGTACCTGACATGTGTGTGATGCACATACACACATACATACATAATTCAGGCAGATACTCACACAAATAACATAAAAATGTATCACTTTCAAAAGTTACCATGGTACTAACCTGCCTGAAGTTATCTATTTACTCTTTTCTAGGAAGTTCACAAATCCCCAGAAACCAGAGAAAAGGAAGCGAGGCTCTTTTGTTATATCCTGGGGCCACAGGAATTCTTCCAATGGGGATGTGAACAGTGGTGTCCAATATCTAAACAGACACTCGGGATGCCCAGTGCTTTATACTAATTTTCCTTTGTGTGATGCCACATGGTCTTTGCCTTCTAGTCCCTCCCAATTTTTAGGCATTCTCTTCTTGGGTGTTTGTGACACACCTTCTTCCCGAGAGTCATCATTTATTCTGGAAGCTGCATCCTCCCAAGCACAGAACAGCGCACATCTGGCGAGATCCTTTGCATCCCACGGCTCACATCTGTCTCACCCCTCCCAGTTGTTGGACCACATCGCACAAGACCCCCCCCCCCCCGTTGATCCCCATCACTTAAAAGCTACATCATCTATACCCTGGTATCTTCTAGAATCTTCCCTTTCAAAATATGACAGGTTCACCGGATCATGTGCTAGACTTTTTGGACATTATCAAACGTCACAGACTTGTCTTTGCTTAGCACCTCTTCAAGCTTCACGCTTAGGTTCAACCCATCCAAGCAAATCATGAAAGTGAAAGGAATATGCAGCCCTGTTCACACCCAAGGCATGCTTCATGTTAAACAAGAACAAGTCACTTAGTCATTCCATGCTCCAAAGCAGAATCACTTCATTGGTTTTTTGCAGCACCCAGCTGCTGACTGGAGCCTGGAGATCTCTGTGTCCATTCCCCTGCAGCGCACAGCTTTCTTCATCGTGGTGCATGTCAACAAGAGCAGGTGGGGACTCAGGGACCAAAGGTGGTTCCTGACTGATGCTACAGTGGAGAGCTTAAGGTAGGCATGGGGCCAATCTGAATATTAACTTTCTTCTTTTAACTCTGTGTATTTCAGACTACTGATGTCATGTCTATTTCTTCATTGGATTGCCAAATGATTAAATGGTGAGGTGTATACAAAGTGGTGCTGGAGAGATGGTTCAGTCAGTATGTGCTTGCCCCTCAGGCATGACGACTTGAGTTCAGATCCCTAACACTCACATAAAAGATTGGCATAGCTGTACATGCCTACAGTTCAGTCTGGGAGACAGAAACAGGAAGGAGGCGCACCAGCGCTTGCTGTCCAGCCAGGCCAGTCTAATGGCAAGTGCCAGGGACCGGGAAAAATTCTGTCTCAAAAAGTATAATGAAGAATAATTGAAAAGGTCATCTAACATTGACCTCTGGTCTCTGAATGCACATGTGTATGAGCACCATGCGTATGTACATACAGATTCACACATACTTAAGTATGCAAAAAGTATATTTCTCAAAAGTGTATTTTAAAAGTATATATACAGTATATATTTTAAAATATATTTAAAAGAGTATTAATCACTCAATAGTATCCAATGTACCTTTAGAAATACAAAGTAAGAAAAAGAAAACACAAAGTAAGGCCACACCACACAGCATGGGTAGGGGAGGAGACCCAGAGGCCTGATATCCTGTGCCCTACCTTCAGTGGGAGCCACCACAACAAGAACGTATGTGGTAAACAGATGCAAGGGAAAGAGAAGCAGAACTGTTTGAGGCATATGAAGAGAGGTGGAACTGGAGACTCCAGCACGGAGAGGAGCGGCCCATTGAAAGTAGTGTGCCCTGTCACCTGAGGTCATGGTCAAGTCCCAGCTCCTGCCACCCCTCCACGTGGCAGCAGAAGTCTGTGTCAATTTCCATGGCTCACATTACCACTAAAGACCATGTGGACATCCCTGGTCTGGGCTGCCACCTGGGACCGAGGACTGTGCAGAGCTGCCCCCACTCCTCACTGGCTGTCACAGTCTGGAAAGCTGACCACACCTTTCAACAGATGCAGAATGTGAGAGAGTAGGTCCCACACCTCAGGTGAGGTGCAGCACGGTAGAGTTGGCTCTGATGGCATAAGAATGGGAGATCTGCCGGGCCTGGTGGCGCAGGCCTTTAATCCCAGCACTCGGGAGGCAGAGGCAAGCGGATTTCTGAGTTCGAGGCCAGCCTGGTCTACCAAGTGAGTTCCAGGACAGCCAGAGCTATACAGAGAAACCCTGTCTCGAAAAACCAA
>NC_034605.1:7382560-7387109 GCF_900095145.1 Mus pahari | reverse complement strand
AAAAAAAAGAATGGGAGATCTGATTCTGCCCCTTGCCAACTGCAGCATTGGGTGAGCTGCCAGGGCAGTGCTGGAGAGTTAGCCATGCAGATGTGGGTACAGGAGAGCTGGCAGGCTGACCAACTCAGCTACCACTCAGACCCAGGGCCAGGACTTTGAGTTGGCCTACTCCAAAATCTACCTCATCTGTGAATTGCTGGAGAGTGTGAAAGAGTCAGTCCTACAGATCCAAAGCTGCAGGGTCTCCATGACACAGGGCAACAACTGGATATCTGAGAGCAGTCCCTGTGAGGATCCAGTATTGATGGTGTAGCAGAAGCTAGAGGCCTCAGGTCAGACCAATGCCCCTTTGCAACGAACATTTGCAAGTAAAGGTATGTAGACAAAAGGGTGCACTGTGAGACACACTGTGGCACACTAGAGCTGCCACAGCAAGATGTAGTCTCTGCTTTCTTTTGTTTTGCCTTTTTTTAAAAAAAAAAAAATTCTTCTTTTTTATTTTCTATTGGGACAGATGTTGCAAAGACAGAGACAAAGGGACAGTGGAGATGAATGGGATTAGGCTGCAGGATATAAAACTCACAAAGAATCAATAAAATGTTAAAAAATAATAAAGTTCATGATCACATAAAAATACAAGGCAAATCTGACGTTCTTGTGAGGAGCACTGGGAAGACATTCTATAACACTTAGAACCAAGATGGCTCAGCTCTGTGGAGCTACCGGACGCTTTACCTGGAAGGTTACATCGGAAAATCAGAAAGCACACAGCTCCTGGGAGCTAGATTTAGGACAGCAGGGAAGAAACATAATCTATGATACAGTGTACTAGAGCCAAGTCCTCCTGCCTGTAATTCATACTTTCCCGAAGTTCAAGGTGGGAATGGCAGACAAGGGATGACGCACCTCCCCCCACCTCTCTCTCTTTCTGTGTGTGTGTGTGTGTGTGTGTGTGTGTGTGTGTGTAAGAGAGAGACAGACAGACACTAAGATAAAAGGTACTCTGATATTGTCTACCAAATTAATGAGAGAATGGAAGACAACCGTCTTTTCAAGCTACCCGGGAACCCAGGGATGGCACAGAGTGATACAGTGTGGGAACAAATGTCAGGGCCATGCCAACGTAAGAAACACCTAGAAAATGGTCCATTCATCACTGGGTTTGTTAAAGAGATCCTTAGGATGAAGGAAAAAGCAATCGATCCAGTAACATAGATTAGAGAGCTGGAGAGATGGCTCAGTGGGTAAGGCGCTCATGGCAGGAGGATGAGGAACTGAGTTCAGATACCCAGAGCCCATAAAAGCCAGATGAAGTAGTGAGTCACTCTACCGATGGTGTTGCCATGGTGACCTGTGAGGTACCGACAAGAGAATCTCCAGAAGCTCATGGTCAGCCAGCTTGGTCATGCAGTGGGGGAACAGGAAGCAGCCGTGTGTCTCACAAAGCAGAAGGGAAGGGCCAACAATCAAGGTTGTGCTCTGATTTCCACACATGCCTCATAGCAACACACCTGCTCCTTCTCTCTCTCTCTCTCTCTCTCTCTCTCTCTCTCTCTCTCTCTCTCTCTCTGTGTGTGTGTGTGTGTGTGTGTGTGTGTGNNGAGAGAGAGAGAGAGAGAGAGAGAGAGAGAGAGAGAGATTCACTAAGATAAAAGGTTAATATAATAATAACAATAATATAATACACATTACAAAAAAGTATGGGCTTTGACCCAGAAAACAATGTATTTTTTGAAAACTTTGACATGTATTTATTTGTGTGTGTGAGTGAGTGAGTTGGGGGTGGGTAGGGGGTCAAAGGGCAGCTCTCAGGAGTCAATTCTCTCCCTCCATGTTGGTCCCAGGAATTGGACTCAGTTCATCCTTCACTCACGGAGCCATCTTGCCAGCCCAAATAATATACTTAGCGACCACCGTGTCATCACTAACGTTGCCTAAGACAGGCATGTTTGCAGAAACTTGCATGCCTTAGTTGTGCAAGTCAACTGGCAAAAGAAAGGCAAGTACCCGGGTCACATTGCCTCTCTTCCTCTTATCCCTCCCAGCTCCCACTTCACTGAGATTTATTTCTAAGTGTTGATGGATAAACAGAAGTCTTTCTGACCCAACGCCAGGACCATCTCTCAACATATCCATCTGCAAAAGCACATGGGAGACAAACAGCCAAGTATGTGCCAGCAGCCAGCGGGAGGCACCATCCCTGCTCCCAAAGTGGGGCAATCTAGCATCCAGATGCACATTCCCATTGGGTTAGGAAAAAGAACCAGAAAATTCTGGACGCATGCAAGTTTAGGGGCTCCCAGGTATAGACAAGCCCCCTACTGAGTATGCATTTATTTTCAGATCAAATGAACTTTCCTGCTTGTGTGGGGACAGCGTGTATGCATGCATATATATTCATGTGTGTTCTCACATGGGTGTGGAGGTGGGAGGTCAGCATCCCATGGTTTCCTCATTCCTTCCCAACCTTATTTTCCCCAGACAGACTTTTCCTGAACTCGGAGCTCCCCTGTCCTGCCAGACTGTTTTGCCAGTTACCCACAGAGATCTTCCTGTCTCTGCTTTCCTGTTGTAGTAATTATTTAATCTCAAATTGATTTCCACCCCACCTTTGATCATTCAATTCCCAGATAAATGATAAGCAACCATTATATTTATAATAAGCTTTTAATGCACTAGAGCTGGGCAGATATCTACCCTCTGTGCTATTATGTCTACTTCCCTATCGATAACCCTGAGTTATAACTTGCCATGTTCCATCCAGGACACTCTTAACTCCAATTGGCCAGCCTTCATGGCCATGTTTTCATGACTTACCTACCCCATGGCATCTTTCTTCTCTCCATCCTTTTCTCATTCCCCATAGTCTTCCACCTCTGATCCGAAGCTCAGATCAAAAAGCCTCACCTATCTATCTTCTGTCCAACTATAGGCTGTAGGCATCTTTATTCCATGATCAGGGATAACTTGGAGGGGGCGCAGTTACAAGGTCATTTGCGTCTGTGTGCCGATTCTCTCATCCCTGGGGGAGAACCAGGCTTTGGGGGCCAGTATTTAGCATTATAATATGTAGCAAAACATCAAACCTCAGCATTCTTCAGTACTGATAATTCAGGTACGTGCCACTATGCCAGCCTCTTTTACGTGGATGCTTCCCAGGGAGCAAGGAAACCAAACCCAGGTCCTCATTCTTGCATGGCAAACACTTTATTGGCATAGCCATCTCCTTACCTTAATCTTTACAGTTCTTTATAAACCAACTGTGTGTGTGTGTGTGTGTGTGTGTGTGTGTTTGTGTGTGTGTGCACATGTGCATGTGCATGAATCCTCAGGTACACATGGTACATGTGTAGAGGTCAGAGGTCAACTCTTAGGGGACAAACTCAGGTTATCAGGTATACATGGCCACTACCTTCATCAACTGAGTCGTATCTCAAGCCCTTGAGTAGTTGTTAAATAACAACTCTACTCCTAACCGTATGATGAGAACAGGAGAATTGCTCAAGCCCATCAAAGTTTTGAGATGGCAAACAAACGGAGAATGATTCATAACAAGATCCAAGTGGACCAGTGACAAACGTCTCCTTCACATTGGCAAGCCTGTTGACACAATATGAAAGAGGCCATGGTGTTGCTTAGAAGACAGTAGCATGCATACCAAAGTGACAGTGATGAGTAAGGAATGGGATTTTAATGTCCATAAATGACAGAAGAAAGAGTAGCAGTGTTGTCACATCAGTCATTGGATTGCTCTTGCATAAAGCTAGGAGACTCATGCCTTCCGGAGTGCAGCCTTCTCAATTCAGTCTTAAACCCAGAAAGAGCATTGACCTTGTATCTGATGACACCTCTCTCAGCAGCACACTGTTGCTTGCATAGTGGTGTGACAGTTTTGTGTTTGGTACATGGGAATAGTGCAGACCTGGAACCAGAGCCAGAACCTTCTGCTTACTGGCCAGGTTTTTCTCCTGTGCAAACCTTCAGTTTTCCATCAGTAAAAATGGGATGTCTGTGATGTCTGTGAAGACTAAACATGTCCGTGTTACATAACTCATGTAATATACTTAGGATAGTAAATACCATGTTGACTACGTGCACTATTATTGTTTTAAGAGGTCTTCAAGTGCTTACCATGCAAGTGTAAGAACCTAATGTCCCCAGCACCAATGTCAGATCTGCACACGGCAGCGTGTGTGTAATCCCACCGCTGGGAAGGCAGGGAGAGAAAGAACCTGGACAGCCAGTCTAGGCAATCAGGGGGCACCATGTTCAATGAGACACCCTGCATCGAAAATAACCAGGTATGGAATGATTAAGGAACCAAAGTCACCCTCCACCCCAGAGCACATGTGCACGGGTGTACGTGCACCCATATGAGGGGCTGTGCTTATTTTATTATTAAAGGTGAACTCAAGGGAGCCTTGCTTAGTTTTTTTGTTTGTCTTCTCAGTATAGTTTGGGCAGGATTTTGCATTAATGAAGGTTATTAGCAAGATTTCAATTCCTTTTTCTTCTTTTATTTCCCTTCCTTCCTTCCTTCCTTCCTTCC
>NC_034605.1:7371695-7381245 GCF_900095145.1 Mus pahari | reverse complement strand
GGGGGGAGGGTATAAGGGACATTTGGGATAGCATTTGAAATGTAAATGAAGAAAATATCTAATAAAATAAGTTAAAAAAGTAAAAAAAGAAAAAAGTGTGGGAATAAATAGTATTTCTGTTTATGTTGTTCTCTTTTCTGTGTTTGTTTCTGTTTTCCAATAAGCTCTCATGTATCCCCAGCTGTCATGGAACCTCCTAGGGAGTCAAGGATGACCTTGGGTTTCTGATCCTCCATACCCGGAGAACTGCATCCCACGTCCTATTTTTGCCAAGCTGGAGACTGAACCAGAGCTTTTTGAATGCTAAGCTTCAAGCACTCTACGAACCCTGTCAGTAGCTGTTCTTTAACTGTTACTATGGTTGCCTCCTCTTTTCATAACCTCGGTGAATCTTTATTTCTCATGGACGATCTTATATCCCTTGTTCCCTTCCTTATACAGGCTTATTTCTTAATGGTCGGGGAAAGCTCATTGTTTATGGATGATAAAGCTATCTTTTTCCTGCATACAGCTTTCCACTGATTTATTGTCTTTGTTTTTCATTTGTAGCACAAATTTAAATTTTTCTCTTTCCCGAAGTAATTGTTTTTATTCTTTGTAATTACTTTTATCTCTTTTATTCTTAAAGACATGCCTTTGGCTATAAAACTAGTTAATAAGGAACCTATTTTCCCTAATGCGGCTCACTGATTATCTTCACTGAGCCCCCTAGTGCATGGAGAACAGTTTTCCTGTTATAAATCAATTTGGTATTTCTAGGAGTGAATACACATGAGTTCTCAGCTACCTTTCTTCACTCTTAGACAGTTCAGAATCCCCTAGGGAATGATGCTGCCCATAGTGGGGAGGGAGTCTTCTCAGCCCAGCTAACATAATAAAGATCCCCTAGACATGCCACCTCAGGGCAACCTTACCCAGCGGAAACCTGACTGTGGCTCCCTTCCCAGTTGTGACCAACTGACAATGAAAGCTAATTCTCACATCTGTGAATCCCCAAACTCATAGAGTATTGAAGGAAAACCTCTCAGGAAGGATACTCAAGAAGCCATCATTCTAAAACTAGAGAAAGCTCATCTAAAGGAGAAAAATCACCAAATCAGACCCCCAAAAATAATTCCAACGAAAACACAAGTCAAAATTTTACTGACTTTCAACAGCAACAATAAAAGTCAGCAGACAATGTAAATGTCATCTAGCAACCTCTCTGAGCGTGGATTTCTGTGTGTTGGGAAGAGGCATAGATTTCATGAGAACGACTCCTGAATTATTGAGACCTGAATTCTTTGCTCTGAGAACAAACGTGCCAAAGGTATGCCCGAGGGTTCTTTCTATCCCATTGCTCACAAAGGAATCCGCACTGGACACGATTTTCGTTACTATGGTACCGTTTGGGTTTATTTCCTGCTGTTTTAGTTTTCCATGGTTTTGAACCAGGTGTCACTATGTAGCCCATGGTGTCCTGAAACTTACCACGTACCACAGGCTAGCCTTCAAACTTGTGTTCCTTCTGCCTCAGTCTCCTAAGTAAGTATTTGCATTCCAAAGTGTGTCACCATAGTCAGCTGACTGGACTGCTGAGTGGCCCTCTCAGTGGGCCCTGTTTCACTCACACTATCCTCTCTGCTGAGGTGTTTCTCTAGCTGGTCGTTTGCGCTCTTAAATCTATAGTTTCTGTAAGTGGCTTACATGAGTCAGCCTAAGGATGTCCATAAGAAGGAATAGATAGGTGGCGAAACAGACATTTGGCATCAACTGAACGTCACTCCCAGGGGAGATCAATGTCGGAGGCGAAAACAGGAGCCATCACCGGGCAGGCAGCTGACTCACCTGCTGGAGTTTGGCTCCCACCATGGAGGCACTGATGTCAAGCACGAAGACCACGTTCTTGGGTAGAGGAGGGAGGTTTTTAGGAGCAAAGTAGTGCACAAAGTAACCATTCAGAACCTGGGGGGAAGGAAAGATAAAGTCACTGAAGTAGCATTCGGAAAAAGGAACGTTGAGCAGAGTCCTGGAAACTTCCAGAAAACACAAAGATGGCATGAAACAGCTCAGAGTTACATTCCACACCAAGAACAAGGTTATCTACAGTCTTGATCCCTCCAAGAGAATTAGTTACTCATTAAAATAATAAAGTAGAATCATCTGTTTTTAAATGTATTCATCATGGAATGGGGGTGTAGCTCAGTGACAAAGTGCTTGCTAAGCATGTGTAGATCTCTGGGTTCAATCTGCATTACCTTAAACCCTATATAAAATGTATACATAGGTATATAGATGCACAGACCGTGACAAGCCATCCACTCTAATTATGCATCTTCCTCTGACCTTACTTCCTGAGAACCCTGCTTCCTGCACTATCTATTTTCACTAAGCATCTCACACGGTGAGATAACAAGGTTGTCTGCATTCTCCGTGCACATTTTCTCAGTTTAATATTCCCATCTTGTCTCTAGAGCTATACAACCTGAAGGGAAATAAGCTACGGAACAGTCTCTTTTAATTAAAGTTGAAGAAGTGCTAAAATTCTAACCTCATCTAAAACACCACAGGGAAAATTATATTACAGATTTTTCATTTTCTGTCCAGGTTACTGAAGCACGAAATAGGTACCCTTGACAGCCAGAAGGGGAGCATCAATAGGCTCTTTGAAGATGTATTTGGGGGTTAAATAGTTTTACTAAGAACTGGAAAGATCTTTCACTTTAGGTAAGTATTGGAATCTGTAGATCTGAATTGAAAAAAAAAAGGACCAAGCTCCACAAGTGGTGGCATCATAGGAGCCATTACCTGGATGTCACCAATGTTCTGCTCTCTCTCGACATCATACCGAATGATAAAATCTCCCAAGATCCCATTCTGGGCAATCTTAGCTTGTTGGACCACAGTAGGCTTAAAGATGACTTTGGCAAACGTCTCGTTTTGGTTGATGAGAGTAGAAAGGGGAGGGCCCACGTCACCTGCATGCAATAAACAAACAGCAGAGAGCTGAAATCATAAAGACTTTTCTCAGAAAGAATGAACTTTTGCATAGACACAGGATGTTAAACTTCATTCTATTGAAGGTTTGACTTCCTCCTTATATCTTCTAAGAACTTTTGTTAATTTCTCAAGAATGAAAGGGTTTATTTTGGCCCATAGTTTGAGTGAATGAGAGATCATAACAGAGTGGAAGCTGGTCACACTGTAACCAAGGTCAGAAAGCGGAGAGATGAATGCCATATTCAACTTGCTTTATTATGTCCATCCATGGAACAGTGCCACCCATAGTTATAATCATCTTTTCCACCTCAATAAGCCTAATCTAGATGATCCCTCACAGACATACAGATGTTTGTCTCCTGGGTGATTCTATAGCCTGTCAAGTTGACAATATTAACCATCACACTGAGCCAGAAGAACTTGAATTCAGGTACTGATCCACTGTGTTTGATGTGAGCTCTTGTATAGCCCAAGCAATCTGTAAACTACATTAATAGTAATGCCAATGCCATGCTCTAAGAAAGACCTAATGACAGGCTGTGCTTATCACCATTCTAGTTTGTGGAAAACATCACACCAAGTTTGTTGTTTTCAAACATAAGCATTTTCAAAGCAGCAGGAGGAATCTGATAGTGCATTATAGACATGGCACACTTAGGATGATGTATGACTATCAAAATGTAAGAAGCCTGATGGAAAGTCTGCCAGTGATGCTGGCAGTCATGTTGAGGCTCAGCGTCAGAGCATGGAGAGCATATTCTCTGTTCCTCATTTACATAGCTTTCAAAGTCAAGCACAACTCATCCAGAGGCAACTGAAGTAGGGTGGATGATCCTTTGGGAGGAAAGGTCCTAACTTGGAAAGGATACAAAAGAATCTTTGAAGGGAGGTGTCCTATGTTTGATGTACTATGGGCGTACTTAGTTTGAAGTGATGTGTCCTATGTCTGATGTAACAAAATGGGTGTGCCTAGTGTAAAAGTACGAATGTGTATATAACTCAGCAAGACTCACACATAAGTTATATGCACTTTATTCTATTTTATTTATTTAAGCATGGGAGTTGGGAGCAGAACACATTAAACAGACACTCTGCAGCATGGAACATAACAATCTACTTTGCCAAAGGAACCCCACTGTACACTTTTCCCTGGACTAAATGTGCATGCATAGTCACTTATATGGGGATTAGAGATATCTGGAAATGTTCCAGCTGGCAGAGTAAGACCAGGGGTAGAGTTACTGGGAAGCACTCGCAATGCCATTCCAGTTAAATGAAAGAAAGAAATGAAAGAAAGTTGTCCTGGTGGCACAAGCAGCTGTCACCCTTCACTTTGTTAGGTGTGTCCAAGCACTCCCTGGAAGAGCCACCTGCTAGATGATGTAAAGCAGGTCTGCGTCTTGAAGAGCATCATCAGCAACACCTTGGAACTTCCTGGAAAAGTCAACTCTCAGACCCTTCCCAGAAGCTCTGGAGAGAACTTTAACAAGTCCTATAGGTGATATGATGTGTAATTATGGCAAATAGAATATGCCTTTCACCCTGACTTCATACCTTACATGAAGAACACATTCATGGTCTTTGTTGTATGCAAGTACACCTAACATTCTGCAGCAACCAATACATTCTCTTTAAACTACTAGCACGGACCCACTTTATCTTGTTCCAAGTCTCTCTCATAAAA
Source organism: Mus pahari (assembly GCF_900095145.1). Classification (NCBI taxonomy): domain Eukaryota; kingdom Metazoa; phylum Chordata; class Mammalia; order Rodentia; family Muridae; genus Mus; species Mus pahari. The sequence goes on along the minus strand of NC_034605.1, from coordinate 7,376,582 downwards.
ATTCTTTTTATTTCTTACTAGTGCCCTGACATAATACACTCATAACAAAATGAAAGCCCTGGGGATTGGAAAAGTATTATTTCTTTCTTCATGATTCACTTGACTGGATTCTTTGATACAGACCACAAGAAAGGATGCGTACAAGTTTTGTTGCCTGTTGACCTCTGGTGTTTGACTGTTCATGATGAAAATTCATGAGTTTTATATAAATGGATTTATTTCATATGCCCAAAGAGTGGGTGCATTCTCTGTTGGGTTCTTCACCAAGAAGCTTAATTCCTGATGCTGGCTTCCACCCACAGTGCCACACAGTAAAAGTGACCCAGTAGAATGTCTACTACTATTGGGAACAACTTGAGAGCAGCATATTTTAATAATAATAATAATAATAATAATAATAATAATAATAATATTAATAATAATAATAATAATTATTATTATTATTATTATTATTATTATTATTATTATTATTATTTAAGGGTGCACATGTGTACCATGGCATGCATGAGGAGGTTGTCATTTGTCTCCTTCAACCTGGGGTTCCAGGGACCAAACAGGTTGTCAGGCTAGCATGGTAAGCTCTTTCCACACTCGGACCCAACAGGCAACCCATATCCTTAGGATGTTAAGATACTCTGGGCTGAGGAGATGATATGTACAATCATGAGGGCCTGACTGCAGGTGCTGTGCACTCATGTAAGAAGATGGACACGGTAACCAGTGCTGTGACTCCAGTGCTGAGAAGTGCAGACAGGGGGATTCCAGGGCCCAACCACGCTGCTCAATCAGTGAGTTCTAGTTTCAATGAGAAATTCTGTCTTAAAAAAAAAAAAAAAAAAAAAAAGCATACACCAATAGAAGAGTAGACCTATGGCCTTCACATGCACAAACACGGGTGTACACATCTACACACACACAAGGAAAGGGAAAATAAAATCCCCCTTATATCAGAGGAAGAGGAAATCTGATAATTCCATTAATAAAGACTTCCAGCTACTCACTTAAACCCCAAAGCTAAATAATAATACATCTTACTATTGACGTTTCCTTGTACCTAACTAGGGCTCATATTGCTGACTGTCACATAGTACTTCATCAGTCTAGTGAGTGTATTTGCAGTGCCCTTCATCATGGGCTAAGGACAAGGAATGCTGCAAAGGACGAGTTTACAAGCTGCCCAGAAGAAAGAAGCAACTTCCCTACTTGTCCAACAAGAGGTCTTGCTTATTTTCCTTCCCCTTGTTTTCTGTCTGCTTGGTGAAGGGGAAGGAGTGACCTATGGCAGCTACTCTGATGAAGGACACTGTAACTTGTCATTCCTCAAGAAAATTCACTAGCTGCTCTCCATACCCATGGACTCCTCTCAGGCCACAGCCTTCCCATGAGGCTGTCCTCCTATGCACGTCTCAGGCTTCACAAGCAAAACCAGTCTTGCCCATGGAAGCCATGTAGCACTTCTCAGGAGCTTTATCCCACGTAACTGAGCTAGTTATTTGATGTAGGACACTGGCCATATTCTAGATAAAGAGATTATTCCCGCTCCGTATTAAAACTTCCATACGTAAGTACAGTATCTAGAAATTACACAGGTGATGTAAATACATTTCTTAAATGCTGGAAGTATGCAGAAACAGTTTCACGGATGTTGACATCTGCTGGCAAAGGAAGCTGGCTCTGGTGATTCAAAGACTCAGCGTACTTGACTCAACATTTCAGTTCTACACCTGGACAACTGGAGCACCACCATCCTAGCATCATGGCTAGGACTTAACGAGATCACATGTGGAAGATACGGATCATGGCGCCTGGTGTTCAATCGTTCAATACATGATAGTTCATGCAATTGTTAGTTTTCTATTAACTGTGACAGAGTGCCTGATAACACCAACTTAGGAAAGGAAGGTTTTTACTTTGGCTCACAGTGTGAGGGTACACAGTCCATCATGGCAGAGGATTCCAAGCAAAGGAGACAAAGCAGACAGTCATATTGTATTGGCTTGCATTTTTGCTTTTCTCCTATTGATTTCAAGAACCCCAGCCCACTGGATGGTGCTGCGCACACTCAGGCTTAGCTTTTCATCCTCAGGGGGAAGGACCCTGTAAGAAGCATCACAGATAAGCCCAGGAGTGTGTCTCTTGGGTCTAAATTCAGTCAAGCTGATGATAAAGCTTAACCATCACAGTCCCCTCTCTTTCTTTTGGAGTCATGTCCTGTTCTCTGCCCAATTTAAAAAGACAACTGAGGCTGGAGATATGGCTCAGTGGTTAAGGGCACTGGATGCTCTTCCAGAGGTCCTGATTTCAGTTCCCAGCAACCACATGGTGGTTCTCAACCATCTGAAATGGGATCCGATGTCCTCTTCTGGTGTGTCTAAAGACAGCAACATAGTACTCATATACATAAAATAAATAACTCTTTAAAAAAGAAGACAACTTAAAAAGAAAAAAAAACCCTATCCTTTGATAACAACTAGTGTTCATTTGGAATCACAGTTTTCTCTACAACACTGTGCACTTGGTAAAAACAATAATTTGGAAAGGTCTGACATGTCCTATGAACACTACTGAGCTGGAATTTAAGTGGATCTACATAAAGAATAATGTTTATAAAGTACAGTAGAGTTAACTGCTGCCAGAGAGGCCTTAAAAAAGATGTGCAGAATTTTCATATCCATGCATGTATACTTGCTTTTCCTGAAGAAAGGATTCATAACTTTTGCTAAAGAAATTGATGTTTATAAATGCTATTACATATTCATCTATTTGATTCTATCTTGTAAAGACAAAACACACATTCTGTCTATTTATATAATGTATATTTTATATAAAGAGAGCAAAGTTAATAGCACACAAACTTACAGTCATGGCCTTATTCTAGACCATGGGTGCTATTCACAAACAGACATTCTTTTACGCATCTGCAAATGCTGGGGGAATGCCAATTCCTACATAAAGAGTCTAAAGGTGAAAATACGTAGGAGCCTAGGAACCATACTCAAGGACACTGGCTGGACACTACAGTCCTGAGAGCTGATGAGCAGAGGGACTTCCTAGATTCTGTTTCCTGTGGGTGTTGGATTTGGCTACTGTCAACCCCAAAGCTGCCAATTCCTGGGGGCTTTTTACAAAAGGATTTCCAAACAAAAAACTGCCTGTTCATTTCCCTTGAAAAGAGATTAGATGGTTTGGGTTTGTTTATAACAATTCCTCACCTGGGACCTTAGTTAAATTTAGGGTAGTCAAAAATGTTGTGACTAATTGGGCATCTGCAATGTGATGGTCCCAATAAAGACAAAAATCCTGCAAATCAACAGTGAAATAAAAAAATTAACAAAGCATAGGCAACGAGAAGAAAGTGGTTAGTTTTTTTACAAATTTCTCGTTAATTAAAGATTCTCTTTGTTTCTTGGTTTTTTTGAGAGAGTGTTTGTTTTGTTTTGGGTTGGATTTTTTTGTTCTTTGTGTTGTTTTGGGTTTTTTTTGGAAAGGATTTTTCTCACCTGTTTGGTGTGATGGTTACTATCAATTGTCCGCTTCACTGGATCTAGACTTACCCAGGAGACAAGCCTCTGGGTGTGTCTGTGAAGACTTATCCATAATGAGCTAACCGGTATGAGAAGAGCCATCCTGGGTGTGGGCAGCGCCATCGAATGAGCTGGAGTCTCAGACTGAACGGAAAGGATGCAGAGAGCAGAGCAGCCGCTCTCAGCTTCAGACTTCAGTGTGGTCAGTGGCTTCACACCCCTGATCCCATGCCTTCCCCAGCATGAGGAAGCATGTCCCCTTGACCGGTAGCTCAGAATCAGCCCTTCACTCTTAACGATATACTTGATTGGCCTCAGCAGTTAGAGAACACTAACTCACTTACAACTCAAGATGTCTGTTCTTTTTTGATAGTTAAGGGGTGTCTGCTCAAATTTCTTAACAGCTTGCTTTCTTCACTACGAGCTTCTTCTTCCCTCAAATAATATTTTTTTAAAAAATAATATATTTTTGAGTCTCAGCTTTCCATACTTAAATGTGGAGATAGCTTATACAGGTCAAAAACTTAACAGGAAGGTTTGTCACATCCACGGGTGAGTGGGCAGGGAGTCAAAGCAGCCTTCCAAGAGAACTGAAGAGCCTGCTCCTGAATGAGCATAGGTGGGCATAGCAGGTGACGCTTTGATTTTAGCCATGACTGTGATTTATGGTCTCATTCACACAGTGACATGCACCTCACACTAGGAGAATCCAAGAACGAAGAGCCAAAAATCCAAGTCCTACAGGAAAAACAGGCTGTCCCCACAATCCAACAAAAGAGAGAAGGCCGGGCTTGGGTGACATACTCGCATCTAAGTACACTGTTCACAGATGGCCTTAAGTAATTATAGTCAGAACAAAGAAGGTAACATAGGCTTCCATGCCAATATGAAAAAGCAAAACAAAACCAACTCTGGAGCCAAGTGATTCACACCTGAGTCACTTCTGAGCTAAACAACTCTGAAAAACTTCACATAACAATTGCTTGTTTTCCTGGCCAAAGTTCAGAAATCTCACCAAGGTCAAGCAGGGCTATGGCCTTCCAGCTGCTGAAAGGCAGCTGGATCCAGGGAAGAGTGTCAAACTGGGGGCTTGGTGGTGAGTCACAGTGGGGCCCTTTAGTAACGGACGTTTGCTGAATTTAGAAAATCAAAATACAGGATGTCCGCCCCCATTTGAGTTTTAGACAAATCCCTGGTAGCTTTTAGGGTGTTCTGAGTGTTGTGTGGCAACATGTGGTTTACTCACAATTCAAGTGTACATAGGCATCAAAGTTTCACCCAGCAGCCCTAGCAAAAGGAGATTTAATCTAGATTTCTTTCTTTTCCTTCTTTCCTTCTTTCCTTCTTTCCTTCTTTCTTTCTT
>NC_034605.1:7362710-7371620 GCF_900095145.1 Mus pahari | reverse complement strand
TTCTTTCTTTCTTTCTTTCTTTCTTTCTTTCTTTCTTTCTTTCTTTCTTTCTTTCTTAATGTCTCCTAGAACCAACATGTGTAATTTTTAAAGCTGCCTTCTAATCTCTCCATTATAAGAAAAGAGACCCAAGCCTTGGCAAAACTAAAGCAGTAAACTATTAAAAACTTATCAGGTCTCGGTTTCAACACTATTTCTTCCTTGATTTATAGAACAAACCTTCCCAAGCATCCATTTCATGTCAGGCGCTATCACAGGGGACTGAAAATATAATCCTAAGAGCCCTGGCAGCCAAAGATAAAGTCAGATGTTAAGGCATTCAAGGAAATCTTACATAAAAAAACTAAGGATCGATTTGATTCAACCTTTCTGAACATATGATGGATGCTGTACTGGTCTCTAGTCAGACAACTGCTTTTCAAAAAATGTCAGAAGCTTCAACTTCCAATGAAAAGGGGAATGAGGCTATAGCGTAACAGTTCCCTTCTTTCTAATTAAGCTACTCAGTTTGGGGACTATGTGAAAGTCAAAACAGGGTAGGAAGCTTTGGGGGAGGGAGTGAGACAACTCAAAAGCTCACAGTTCAGACCCTTTGCTTCTCCACCTCTAAAGTGCCTGTGGTACCGAGTCAAAGCAAGAGTGGCCAGAGGTGATTTCTATAGGGCAGGTAAGCAGTTTTGAGTTGACCTGAATCCAATAGCAAAAAGTCTATTGGTAAGAAGGTGAGCAACATCCATTTTAACAAAGCTCTAAAGTCAGGTTGGGAAGAAGAAGGGTTTCAGCAGGAGGTGGGTATGAGAGATGGGAGAGACTACGGTGAGAGTACAGTATACATGCTTGAAGTTTTGAACACACACATCATTTGAAAAGATCTAAAGCTAAAAATATTGTGAGGGTCCCTATGAAATTCAAGAACAAATGATGTTGCCTCATTTAAAAGCTGCTTCCATCAGCCAAAATCTTGACATGGTCAATGTACCTAAATTCTGCTGGGAAGCCTGAAGTGGTGATTCCCGGCCTTTGCTAAGCATAAGAATGGCACTACAGTTTTGAAAGTATCTTCCCATTATGTAAAGGACAGGGAGTAGATTAGTGCATGCCTGGGGCTGAGGTGGTCACAGGGTGATTTCAAATGGGTATAGATATTTGGGAGTGATGCAAGTGTTCTAAACTTTGACTGCTGATGGTTGTGCAATTCCACAAACACTAAAATGCAATAAACTGCATCCTTAAGGCCAGTTCATTTTATACTATAAAATTAAATTACAATTTAAAACAATAAGCGGGACATGGTAGTGCATACCTGCAAACCCAACACTAGGGAGGTTGATGAAGGAGAATCCTGAGTTTGAGGCCAAACTCAGCTCCAAGTAAGGGCTTATCTGTCTTAGTTTGGGTTTTATTTCTGTGAACAAACACAATGACCAAGGCATCTCTTATAAAGAACAACATTTAACTGCAGCTGGCTCATGGTTTCAGAGATTCAGTCCATTGTCATCATGGTAAGAAGCATGGCAGCATGCAGGCAGACATGGTGCTTGAGGAGCCGAGTGTTCTACATCTTGATCCAAAGACAGCCAGGAGGGGTCTGTCTTTGGGCAGCCAGGAGGAGGCTGTCTTTCACACTGAGCAGAGCTTGAGCATAGGACCTCAAAGCCCACCCCCACAGTGATGTACTTCCTCCAACAAGGCCACACCTCCAAATAGTACCACTTATCATGGGCCAAGAGTATTCAAATCACCACACTATCTCAAGGAAATAAACAAACAAATAGGACTGGTGGTATCCATACTTTGGTCTGACAAAGGTTCCCTATCTGGATGAGTAGATGTATATGTTGCAACACCCCAGGAAAAGTTTTGTCACATAACATCTGTGAGGCTTTCTCCTTTGTAAGGGAAACAAGCATGAAAAGACATGACCTGATAAAGTTGTTATAAAGAGCGAATGAGACAGCACTACAGGCAACATGATCTGTCTAGTACCTAAAATGACACTTAGGCAGGATGCATCCTTCAAGACCAACACAAATAAAAATCATGCTATTAAATTAGAACTCAGCTTCAGAGAGATCTATCTGCATGCTATTTCTTTTGCACAAATCTAGACTTAAAATTATGTATGCATCTATAGACATTTGTGTGAGTTTACACATGCGTATAAGACATAGAAAGGGAATTAGGGAAAGAAAGAAAGAGATCCTAACAGAGCCATGAAATCACAGAGTAATGGAAATTTGTGGGGAGGAAGGAGAAAGGGAGACTAGCTTGATAGAGGAAAGGGAACCAGCAAGAAGGAGGGAGGGGTATGAGGGAGGAGAAGGGAAAGAGGAATAAAGGAGAATAAAGTCTAATATCATGTGTGCATGAAGACGCCATGATGAAACACAGGGCTTTGTGTTCTAATCTGAAAAATAAATAAACAATGTTTTAAAAGATGCGGTGGTGCCATAGGCCAGAGACTCAGACATCTGATTTCTTAATCACAGATGGATCCACAGAGAAATGAAATCCCAGTCTTGGGCCATGCTCTCTCAGTTCCAGATCACGTTCTGGTGCAAGCCTGACTCTAGTTTGATCTCTACCCTGGATTTATTTTGAAAACACACAAGGGTGTCCAGACAAAACCACAACATCCTGTGCTCTTCACTGCTGGGGTCACCATTCTCAGGAACAACAGCAGCTGGGCTGAGAAGGCCAATGGAGAATGACTGTGAGTAAGTCCGTCCTCTGTTCTAGACGGGAGGACACCCCTGTGAAATCTCCATGGTCCGGAAGACCAAAGATCTGCTTTGTTACAAAGGCCTGGGAAAACAGTCTTCTTAAAAGTAAATGGGCCGGAAGGGCTCAACGGCCTGGCAACATTCCTTGGAGATCCTAACAAGCCTCCAGATATGAAAATAAGCAATGGTTTGACTGATAGTCATAAATTATACCCTGCCCAAACATACGTGTAAACAGAGGCATACAACTCCATATCCAAAGAGCTACAGAGGCACTGAGAATTAGGCAAAGCATGCATTTATATTCACTGCCCCTCTGCATTCATGGCAGGCACACTGCAGAAGTTCTTCACGGAGTAGAAGACCCCACCAACTCCTCCCATTGAGTAATACTTCTCCCACGTAGTTAAGGCTAGAAAAAAATTCCCTCTGAAGTTACTATTAGTGATTTATTAAATTTGAAAGCATTCTCCGTTCTTTGTGGGTATCTGCTTTTATTCTCTAAACTGAAGATGCTGTGTTAGTGGTATGTAATATTCAAGAGGCATTAGATTAGATCCTCCGAAGAGACAAAGATTGACTGGAGACAGATCTACCTCTAAATGCACTTAATATGCTTTAAGATTTCTAGAGAAAACCAATAAATACAAGTAGCATAATAATGGTAATAATAAAACAGTAATTATTAAGCTCTTACTCTGGGACAAAGGATTCTGTACAACGGAGTTTCACAGTTGCCTGGGTTGCCTCTGCCCCTGCTGCACAGACATGGGCGCCCTGTTTTATTCCGCTGCCATAATTTCCTTCCAGTTTATAACTTAGGACATGAAGATGAAGGGCCTTAGTTTCTGCCATTTCTGAATGCGAGACACCTTGACAACAGTTCAGGTCCAGTTCAGGTTTTGTTGTTAACGAGTGCCTGCTCTGGATTCTCCTAGCAGACACTTGTACTTAATTCAGATTCTGTGCTTTTATCTGTTCATTCCTTTTTTCTTGTTCTCAGGGTCTCAGGTTCCTGAAATGTTGTCACTCCACCCCTGGTGTGATGTTTCAATGTGGCTGCCTTATTATTTAATTGGATTTGACAACCAGCTGTCCTCGTGTCTTAAGCACAGAGACAGATGCAAGTGTTGAATACAAGCTATTGCTTGGAATTCATGAGCATTAAAATTAGACCTCTTTGATTCGTGAATGCGCGAATGAAAACAGGTCTCTGTTTCTTGTGCCTGTTTCGTTTTGTGATGAGAGATAGAAGAGAGTGGATCTGGATGTGAGGGGAGATAGGAAGCAGCTGGGAGGAGCAGGGGAAGGAAAATCATGATCAGGATATATTATGTGGGAGAAAAAAATTTATTTTCAATGAAAGAAGAATATAATATATGTAGTGGCTATTCCTGGTTGTCAACTTGACTATATTTGAAATGAACTACAATCCAGAATTGGAAGGCTCACCAGTGGACCTAATCTGGAGACTGGGAGATAGAAGTTTCTGATCTGGATCTTGGTATGGAGATCTTGAGAAACAGTGGTGATTGAATCCAGAAGATTAAGACAGGGAGATCTCCGAGTCCAAGGTCATCTGGGATTAAAGGTGTGGTGGCACACACCTTTAATCTGGGCTACACCTTCTGCTGGGGACCATATAAGCACATTGGAAGAAGGGAGTCTGGCTCTCGCTCTTTTGCCTTCTTGCGGTGTGGGACTCAGCAACTGCTAGATCCTTGGACTTCCATTCACAGCTACTACTGAACCATTGTTGGGATTTGGACTGCAGACTGTAAGTCATCAATAAATTCCTTTACTATATAGAGACTATCTGCAAGTTCTGTGACTCTAGAGAACCCTGACTAATACAATATATGCAAATATATAATATATATGGAAGCTTCTGCATCTCTATACCATCTTAAATCTTTCATAATCACTTCAATAGATTCAGTGCTAATTTTTAAAAAAAAAATATATAAAAATTTAAGAGAAACCTGAATCTTTTCTTCTATAGAGTTAAAAATGTCTGTTTCATATCATCTACAGATGAGAACAGTTTTTTTTTTTTTCAGTACTAAGTACTGAATCTTGGACCTCACCCACCCTGGGCAAGTCTACTTCTCTGGATTATATCCTACCTGTCCTCAGACTTTGAAAGGTCACACTGTGTTGTCTAGGCTAGCCTTGAGTTTACTCTATAGCTTAGGCTAAGCTTCAAATTCCCAACTCCAGCCTCCCAAACAGCTGGGATTATAGGTGAGAACCACGGGGCAATCTCCGAATGTGTTTTTCTTTATTTAATCTTGGAAAGAATATAACATTGTTAACTATTTAAAACAAGATTGGGGAGCTGAAGAGATGGCTCAGAGGTTAGGAGCACTGACTACTCTTCCAGAGGTACTGAGTTCAATTCCCAGCAACCACATGGTGGCCCACAACCATCTGAAATGGGCTCTGATGCCCTCTCTTCTGGTGTGTCTGAAGACAGCTACAGTGTACTCAGATACATAAACCAAGTAAATTATTCAGAAGGAGAAGGAGGAGGAGAAGGAGGAGGAGGAGGAGGAGGAAGAGGATGAGGAGGAGGAGGAGGAAGAGGGAGAGGAGGAGGAAGAGGAGGAGGAAGAGGAGGAGGAAGAAGAGGGAGAGGGAGAGGAGGAGGAGAAAGAAGAGGAGGAAGAGGAGGAGAAGGAGAGAAGAAAAGGAAAAAAGAAGAGGCAGTTTTTTACTAACTTTTTTTTCATTGAATAAACATTCTTTTAACATTTTTTACACCCCAACTGCAGTTTCCCCTCCCTCCTCTCTTCCCAGTCCTAGTCCCACCACCTCCCCCCCCCCACCTCTCATCCACTCCCCCTCAGTTTCTCTTCAGAAAAAAGGCAGGCCTAATAAGGCCAGCCAAGGCAACCCAGTGGAGGGAAAGGCTTCCAAAGGCAGACAACAGAGGCAGAGGCAGCCCCTGCTCACACTGTCAGAAGTCCCACAAACAGACCAAGCCACACAGCTGTAACATATGGGCGGAGCGTCTAGGTGGGGCTCATGCAGGCTCCCTGGTTGGAGGTTCAGTCTCTGTGAGCCCCTGTGGGCCCAGCTGGTTGAGTTCCTAGGTTTTTGTGTTGACTAACATTTTGAAAGCCTTGGGTTCTAACCCATTCACCATAAAAAAATAGATGTTTATAAAACATAATATGTATAAATTATAAAATGTAAAGTCATAACCCTGTGCTCATAGTATACAATCATTGTTTTATATAACTTTCTAGTCTCCTGCTGTACTGGACTTATTTAATATTACTATACGTTTTGCCTTTCCCCCATCACATGCTAAATTACTTTAGATCAGGGCATATTACTAATTGCCCCTACATAAGATATTTTGTCTGATTTTATCAGACAACTTCCTGGTGTAATATTCCCAATATTTTAGAAGTTTTATGTGCAATCAGTTCTTCGGAGTGGGGTTACAGTGTCAAAAATCTTAAATGCTTATACATCTCTTGGTGGAATCTGGGTCTTTTTAAAAAATTATACAAAGTCTTGTCTTTACTTTGTGACTTTCTTCCAATTCCCATTAACATGCAAAGCCTTTGCAGACGGGGCGCCATTTCTTTTACAGAGTTCTTGAAATCCAACTCCCAGCTTTGAGCATCCCATAAGATCTGAGCACAGGCCGGACTCACCTTCTGCCTTCCCACTACTCTTCTTCCTGCTGTTGTGGAGAGGCAGCACTTCCAAGGACGTGATACCCGATCGCTCCAGGATGTTCACCTCCACAGTCAGCCTCCCCACCAGCTGCTGGGGGCGCACGCTGATGCTATGCTCGTATTTCCCCAGCCTCCTCTGCAGAAGCTCTTCATAACTGAGGAAAAAAGCAGCTTTGTCCTTGCTGGGAATCACTGAAGACGCTTTGAACACGTCACTCCCGTTTTCTCTGTTAGGAAGAAAAAAAAAAAAAAAAGGACCACAGTTAAGCTCAGGGGAGGGAAGGCCTGCTTCTCTCCTCCAGGACACCTGCTATACTTGCCAAGGAGACTCTTGGGCGGAGCCAGATGGGAGCCCTAAGAAAAGAAAAATGAGGGCTATGGGCGCAGAGTGCGTGTCCGGAGAGCAGGAAGCCCTAGGCTTGGTCTCGTATCATAAAAAAAAAAAAAAAAAAAGAAAGGAAAGAAAAATGGAAGTAAAATTTGGAGGAAGTATAAACCTACACTAAAGGAAGGAAGACTAGAGTTCTGGTCTGATCTGAACTGCCCATCCCTAACAAGCTCCTATCCTGGGCACTTGGTCACCAGGCAGTAACAGTGTTCAGGGGCTTTGCGGAACCTTTGAGCTCAGCTGAAGGAAATGGGTCACCAATGAAAGGTCTCTGAAGAGTAATCGCTCAACCTTCCCTTAGTAAGTAACAGCTTAGCTTTCTCTTCTCCTGACGCTGCCACCTGGCAACCCCCACCACAGACTTCACTGCATAGACTCAGCCACTCCCATCTCCGTGCCTTCCCCCACCATGGTGGATAGGACTCTCTGAAAGCATGAGCTAAAATAAATCCTCCCTCTCTTACAGTTGCTTCTGTAAGGTGTGTCTGCATCCTATGAAGGGTCAAGGAATATTAAGTAGGAGAGAATTAAACATCTGGCATCCTTAGCTCTCCCTGAGGCAGACCCAAGGATGTGATAAAGAGAACAGTTACAAGAATCAGTTTGGTCAAGATGTGAATAGCGTTAGAGGTGTGGCCATGAAAATGCTTGAATTTTACATAGTTCTAAAAAGGATAACAAGTTACTTTTTTTTTTTTTTTTTTTTTTTTTTTGCACCTTGGTTATTGTGTCTATCAGGAAATAAAATCAATATGACTGAAATACCACTCATTGAAAATGTTTTCAGGACTTGGGGTTCAGGCTGTCTGATTTGAGGTGGCAGAACACCAACAGTGGCTAAGAGATTGAAGAATTGTGAGTTGGTGGGGGAGGATCCATTGAAATAAGAATTCTTCACCAGGCACTGGTGGCGCACACCTTTAATCCCAGCACTTGGGAGGCAGAGGCAGGNGGATTTCTGAGTTCGAGGCCAGCCTGGTCTACAAAGTGAGTTCCAGGACAGTCAAGGCTATACAGAGAAACCCTGTCTCGAAGAGGAAAAAAAAAATCTTCAGCTCAGAGCATTCTGGAAGAAGCTGCAGGAAAGAATAGATTCAAATTGTCTGGAGGAATCTCAGCAAAGCTACAAGCTCTGAACTCGGGAGGATAAGCCAGAAAAGGAATGACAAAGGGGATCAGACAGGAGGGACCAGACAGGGAAGCCATTCCAGTCCACACACGAATGGTTCATTGAGCTCTTTGGCTCACTGTACTCCTTCCTAAAACTGGAAAGAGATACAAATATTGAGCCAGAAAAGTTTCACTCCACATTAGGGAGATCAAGTGAAAAAGAAGTGACAGCAAAATCCATTGAAGTAAAAACTTCAGAAAGTCTGATGGAAGAAACATGGGGCAGGAATGGGATTAGATCACATTCATTAGTAAAACCAGATTTGATTACGAAAGACGTTGGAGGAATAATTCAAAATTCAAAGGGGAAGGTTTTTTTTTTTTTTTTTTTTTTTTTTTTTTTTTTTAAATCTTAAATTCCATACACAGCCAAAATATCAATCCAGGCCTCAGAAAGCTTGTGCACCATTCACTCAAGCTAAGAACGTTACTTCAGAATATACTTTCAACAAAGGCAAAGACCATTAAAGAGGAGGAAGTTGTAGAATCAAAGAAATAGCAAAAACAACTCAGAACAAAAGAGAGACTCCAGAGTAAACATTTTACAGCACAATGACAAAGGAAAAGTAGGACATTGGAAGGACAGGACCCAACCATGTTTTAAGAACTATGAAATCAGAATTTAGCCTGATCTTCCATTATCCTGTAGCTGATGTTGGCCAGGCATCCAGTGTGATTGGAAGTGATTTTACAAGAAGCTCAGTTATAGTTCCTCATTTTGCTATCGTTACAAACAAACTATGTGTCTTAGTAGATGCTACCAGTGACAAAATTAATTTCTATCTCCTAAGAAACAAAAAAAGCAATTAAAACTCCAGGACTTATGGCCCAACTAAATTAAATGGTGCCATCATGTTGAATAATTCTGATTAAGACAACTTGGGGGGCTGGTGAGATGGCTCAGCGGGTAAGAGCACCCGACTGCTCTTCCAAAGGT
>NC_034605.1:7338269-7362603 GCF_900095145.1 Mus pahari | reverse complement strand
AAAAAAAAAAAAAAAAAAAAAAAAAAAGACAACTTGGGACACAGCTGAGGTTCAGCAAAGTAAAATTTTAATCACTTGCTGACCAAAGGAGACAGCATCCAGAGACACTATACAGCATCCCAGCTAACAGAGCTGGCACCTTAGGATAGTGGGAAGGGGGAGGAGAAGAGGATGCATAAAAGTTCAATGAGGAATTGTTTGAACAGGCTCAAAGCAACCAGAGCTGTGTGCAGAACCAGCAATGTCACCTTGACTGGAACGGCTCAAGGCCCTGTGTCCTTGGGAACTACAGTGTTAGGTTAAATATAGAGCAGTTTATCCTTATCTGAATATCCCTTATCTGGCACTCTGGCTTGGTTTGCTTTTTAGAGTCAGAATGTACCCAAGACTCATATCTTCAACACAGAAGGAGCTCTTCCATTCTCACTGGCGGCATGTCCTATGATGTCCTATGTCCTATGACCACCAAGTCCTATGATCTTTGAGAACTGGTTTCCCCAAACAACGTCCTTTTATGAATGAACAGCATCAGATTTACAAACAAACAACCTTTTGTCTAGATATCAAAATGGCTTTCTGCAAAGGGAAAAGAAACCTTTCAATGGGAGTAGTAGAGGCAAAAATAGACCTTGTGTACTAGATAGAACCAGTCAATAGCAATATTACAAAGGAATGCTGGGACTGGCTGGAGTGCGTGCTGAACAAACTCAAGAACCTGACTTCAAATCCCTAGCATAGACAGAGGAGCCAGGTAATGCCATGCTCACCTATAATTCTAGCATGGGGTTGGAGAGACAGGAATATCCTTGAGCAATCACCAGCTAGCTGGTCTAGCCAAAACAGCAAGCTTCAGGGTCAGTGGGACATTCCCTCTCAAGAACCTAAGGTGGGGTGTGGCAGAGGAGGCTAGCTGAAGTCAGGCTCTGGCCTTTGCACACTCACTCACAGGTGAGTGCACGCACATACATGCCCACTCCACTCACCTTTAAATGTGTGCATACACACCTGCGCACACACAAAGGTTACTTACTAGTTTAGAAAAAAAAATGCAACAAAGATCATCTTAGGCTGGATTGAATATATTAATAATTGTAACAATGCAAAAATAAGTTATGTATAACAAACAATGGGTACAACAACTACAGAAAGGCAGAGGGAAGGGTGGAAAGGAATATTGCCATTTTGGGTCAGAGAGGTAGCCTAGGCTAGTCTACTGGTAGT
Source organism: Mus pahari (assembly GCF_900095145.1). Lineage (NCBI taxonomy): Eukaryota > Metazoa > Chordata > Mammalia > Rodentia > Muridae > Mus > Mus pahari. Next base: position 7,361,382 of record NC_034605.1, on the reverse strand, counting down.
GAAAGGAAATGACGTATAAAGTTTAGGCTTTAAGAAGAAAGTATTATACATTTTCTTCACAGCAGAGAGAGACTGTAGATAATGTTTTACTCTTTTCAACAAACCAGGAAACATAATACATATTCTAGAAAGTAAGAGGGAGGCACAGGTATAGTAAACCTTTCTTATTATAGGTGCTTGTGGCTGCATTTTAAACTAGGTATGTTAATTATTTTGATTAAAATGAAAAACATTTGGAGAGGAGAACCGATGGGCAAAGAGGCACAGGATGTGGCACTTTGTTTAACTGGATTCTAGATGCTTAGTGAACTGTTACTTACTCATTATCGTCCGAGGTTCTGTTCCTTTTTTCCTTTACGTTCTCACTGCTTTTCTTATCTTTCTGTGTAATTTCACTCCGATACACGTTGTCTCCTATAAGCCTAAAGCACAAAATGCAGCTGTGTTACCAGCTCCAAGACAAACTCTGCCACGAACCTCAGAGCCATGACAACCACAGAAAATATTTGTATGTGCCTCCTGGGTATGCAGATAGAGCGCATTCCAGACTCAGCACCAGCCTTGAAGTATGGAGACCAAAGGGCCACACTCTGACCTAGGATAGCCCCGTAATTCATAGGAGCAAACCCCACGATCTCAAACTCCCATGGGGAACTCTGCAGCTTGTACCTTTGCTGCCTAAGAACGAAACACAAAATTCCTACCATGGTTATAACTCTTTACCTCTTAGAGCAGAATAAGAAGAAATAGATTCGAGAATATCGCTCAAGTTTTATACCGTCTCACTGTCTAAGTCTCAAATTAGTCACAGTTATTTCCCCAAACTCCCTTCCCAAAGGAGCCCTTCTTGACAAGCATGATGGTGATAATTATAACACTAGCCCTCAGGAGGCTGGGCATGAGGGATGATGGGTTCAAAGCTTGTCTGGTCTACATAGTAAGACTTTGTCTTAGAAAACACAAACAAAACCCTCTCTTGATCTTTATACCATAGTGTTCACTGCCGTCCAAAATGATCTCGTTTACTAATCCATTTACTTAATTATTGACTATTCCTGGAGCAGAGCAAAATTCTTCATTATTATATCCATCCCTCAAAGAGTGCCTGTCCTAGCGTGGACATGAAGGATGGGAAAAGAAAGAGGAGGGAGGAGGAAAGTGAAAGATGAAGAAGAAAAGAATGGAATGGAAGAAGAAAATAGATGAGGGAAGGGAGAGAGGGAAAGGAGGAAGAGAAGGGAGGAGGGAAAGGAGGAGGGAAGGGAGGAAGGGAGGGAGGAGGGAAGGGAGGAGGGGAGGGATGGAAAGGAGCAAGGAAGGGAAAGGAGGAAGAAAGGGAGNGGGAAGGGAGGAGGGAAGGGAGGAGGGGAGGGAGGGAAAGGAGCAAGGAAGGGAAAGGAGGAAGAAAGGGAGGAGGGAAGGGAGGAGGGAAGGGAGGAATGTAAGGATGGGGAAAATAGTCAAGAAGGAAGGAAAGGAAACAAGGAGCTAGGAAGTTAGGGAGGGAGAGGAAGGAAGAGAAGGGAGGTGATAGAGGAAGGAGAGCAGGCAGGCAACCTTCTGCCTCTTAGACCACCTACAGGATATACATTCTCACAGTTAATGGGCACCTCATACCCTCTCAGGTTCACCCTGACCGTCTTCAGACAATTGTCTGCCTCTGACCACGGCATCACTTACATGGTGAAGTTGGTGATGAAGGCCGATTCTGGAATCTGCATCTGGAACTCAGCCTCCTGATCTTCAGAAGCTCTGTTGAGCATCCGGCAGGACACCGTGGTGAAGGCATAGCGGGAAATGATGGTAGACTTCACCGAAAACTCGGCCATCAAGGGCTTGGTTTTCTGTGGGGGTTAAAAGGCGTGTTCTTCTCAGTGACACATGAAAATGGATCCAAACCCTTGAGGCTGTGAGTCTTCCCCACATGGGAAACAAAGCTCTAACCTGAGAACCTTTGGGATGTGAGTCCTGTACTCTCTCCGTAGCTTGTCCTTACTTCTCCATTTTAACGCATTTCACTCGTAAAAACAACTTCTACTGAATAATCAGTTCACAATATAAAACCAATTCTTCAACACTAACTTTTATAAGAGAACACAATGGTATTCAATTTCAAAAAAAACACCCGAACATATTAATTAGATATAGCTTTGTAAATTGTTGAAAGTTTAGAAGTTCACACTATTCATTATTTCTGCTACAAACTTTTAAATCACTCTGTTGATCACACACAGCTTCAGAATGTGCCGTCCCCCTCCCCCGCCCCCTGCTCCCACCCCAGAGTGGTCAGTTTACCTTTATTTCCATATTCCCCAGAGAAAACTGTAGTCAAGGCCTTCCCCACCGGGATCACAGTTCCATAATTATAAATCAGTCCTTATATAAATTGGCAGCAAAGTCAAGAGACTATCAGAAGGTTCAGAACCGAAGTAAAAGAAAACTTAAGCCTATAATAATTATATTTATCATCAAAGCATCTTTCAAAAAATATATTTGTTTATTCTGTGTGTATATTTATATTGGCATGCCTGCCAGCACACACATGGAGGTCAGAGGATCACTTGTAAAAGTTATCTCTCTACTTTCCTCATGTGGGACCCAGGGTTTGAACTCACGTCAGGAGGTTTGGAGGAAAAGCCCGTCATCCTCCCTGCCATCGTTTTGTAAGGGCAGTAGCTGGTGGGAAAGTTTAAGAGCTCAGTAAAACTGTTCCTTGTTTTGTTTTCCTTTTTCCTAGCTACATCTGGTAACAGCTGGTCGTAGAAGCCCAAAATGGAAGGAAGCACTCGTGAGGAAATGTGTCCCTAACCTTGATGCCCTAATTCCAGGAAGAGGCTGAGCAACTGACAGGGTTCTGGGTGGATTGCAGACCCCCCCACCCCTGTCTCCAATCTGGCTATTGAAGCCTGAACCCCCAGTGTGATGGTGTTTAGCCAGATGTGGGTGGCCTTGAGAGCAGAAAGTCCAAGTTTGGGTCTCAGCTTTTCTTTGCTACTTCCATCTTAGCTTGTGAATAGCCAAGTTTGTGATGTGTGTATGTAACTATGGCATTTTCAGTGTGTGTGTGTGTGTGTGTGTGTGTGTGTGTGTGTGAGAGAGAGAGAGAGAGAGAGAGAGAGAGAGAGAGAGAGAGAGAGCTCCAGTACCTCTTCTTATGCAAACCCTCCATTCTCACCGTCATTTAATTAACCATTTTTACCTGTCAAGGCCACCCACATTGTGGTATTTTATTATGACTATTCAATCGGACAGACAAGACAGTAACCCCATGTGATCTTGGAAGCATCTCATTCTCACTTCATAGACGGCGGCAGCAAATCACACTCAGTGATGATACACATCAGTAATTGCTCTCCAGACACGGAGATGGGACTTGGACCCAATCCCAGTTGCCCAGAGCCAACACCTGCCACCATCAAGTGAGGCCTCCTGGCTGGGCTGGATGGAACGGCTTTACTGGTCTTTTCATGCTCAAATCCCAGATGATCTTACTCTGGGGAAATTATACTTTCTTCTATGAAAAATACCTGAATGATTCAACCCTCGGCCACTTAGATTTTTTTTTTTAATAAACCTAGAATAGTTTTCTAGACACACATGAATTTGTAACACATTATTGTCAAGCATATTGGTCCTATGATAGAGAACGTCGGTACAAACCTGTTTCCAAGGAGTTATGGACAGGGGTTCTATTACTCAAAATCATCAGAACAAGGAAAGAAAACTCAACAGGTGCTTTCTTTGTGTGATGTGTTCAACAGTGGACATGCATTGTGAGTGTAAGTGTGGCGGCTCTGAGGGTAAAGATACCTCGGCAGCAAGGCGCCAAGGAATACTACAATCACAGTCACACACACACACACACACACACACACACACACACACACCTCACAGAAGAGATTTATTGGGAGAAAAGAATCCAAGAGGGTGACCATTATAGGCGAGAAGCAGCATAGAACTGAGCAAAATCCAAGGTTTACGTAAGATTTCTTGCCGGGTGGTGAGGTGGGATATTTCCAGGGCAGAGATTTCCACGGTGGGGGTTGGTAGGATTTAAATTCAAGTTTGGGAGTTTTACTCTGTGGAGCCCAGAGACTGTTCTGTGGGTAGAACCTCTGTGGGGGTGGAGGTCCTCGGGGGAGGAGCCTGGCCAGTGGTTGCCTCCAGACGCCTACAGTAACTGCAAAAGGAATACATTCAAACTTCCACAGGAAGGTGGGCAACAGAATCCGAGCCAAGCATAGGAACAGGAAAATGAAACTCAGCACTCCACGTGCTCCACGCAGGGGCAGCAGCGGCCATACTCATCGTTTTGTCAGTTATGATGGGGTGGGGGGCGGGGGGTGGGGGGACTTCTGGTCTTTAGTGCCTGGAAAAAAAATAAATCTGACAACTAAATGGGACGCTATGAAGGATACTGTGTGTGTCTCTGAGACAGCTGGAAGACATAAGCTTGACATGAAGTTTTGCTAAGTAATCGTCAAGTCCTGGGGGCGGGGAGGGGGGGAATGAAGCATATTTGAAATAATTTTTTACTTAAGTAAATAATGACTTAAAGAAGAACAAGTCTACAGTTTGGTCTAAGGAGGAGTTATTTTTTAAACTTAAAGGATGCTGTAGGTGCCTCCTTACAACCTAAGCACCTAGGAGATGGAGTTAGGCGGACCACAGTTAAAATTAAAGATGGGATGCGGAGAGAAGGCACAGAGAGACAGAGAGGAGTCTAAGTTTGAGCATCTCCAAGTTATATTGTTAAGATGGTATACAAGAGCACACAGGTTTTAGATTACTGCTTGTATAAAAGGCATGAGACAGCTGCCCCTGGAAGTACTTAGGAACAGCTGAAGAGCTTTGTGTGGAAGATAACTGACTGATTAGAGGCATAAATCAGGGGCTTGGCCACCCCATTCTCTTTAACTGAACAATGTAATGATACTCACTCAAAAATGAATATAATTAAAATTTTTATAGTCACATCAGAAAACAATCAAATCCAAAGAGAATTTTGCAGAATCCTAATGGGATTTCATCCTGTTACTTGAGGGAAATTAATATTTGTAGGATATACACTTTAATTTGTTAAGAGCTAACTTGTCCAATAAAAAGTTTCAGTGTGCCAGGTGTGGTGGTGCACGCCTTTAATCCCAGCACTCAGGAGGCAGAGGCAGGCGGATTTCTGAGTTCGAGGCCAGCCTGGTCTACAAAGTGAGTTCCAGAACAGCCAGGGCTATACCGAGAAACCCTGTCTCGAAAAACAAAAAACAAAAATCAAACAAAAAAAAAAGTTTCAGTATTCCCCATACTAAAAAAAAAAAAAAAAAAGTTGATTCCCAAAGTGAGGTCTTTTCACCAGCAGTATCACAGAAAAATGATCAGAAAGGCAAGTTCTCCTCCTCACTCCAACCCCACAGAACCGGGAGCTCAGAGCAGTCCGTCTTAATGAGCTGCCTAAACTGTGAGTGCTCGAGTTCTACAAGTTTTAAAGTAACTGACATTGTGCCTTGAGGTGGCTCGAATAAGCCAGTAGAAGCATACCCACTTCTGAGATCCATGGAGCCTCTAAGGAAGCTGGAAGTGAAGAATGCAGGCTCGCAGTTTAGGAATTGGGAAGAATGAAATTGCACGGCACTCTCTCGTGCGACGAGCTGGTGACTCTCCCCTGAAGTCATTTGGATCCATAAGAGGTTCCAGATGGAGTTCAACAAAACGCTTCTGCTAAATGATCTTATTAAGAATCTTTAGTGCATTTTATTAAAATGAGAACTAGGCTGGGGAGAGAAGCCGAGGAGGTGGTCTGAATAGTGTGACAGCCTATCAGTTTCGTGGAACTTAAAATCTGTGTCATGGCATCTTTCAAAGCAAGAACCCAAAAGCAGATCAAGCATTGGGGTGAAGCGTTGGTCTGTGTTGTTGCTGACAGCAGGCTTCCTTTCCTTACTAAGTTAAACACGTTTAAGTACACTGTTTTCTCTCCCAATGGGACAGCATGTGCAAAAGTTATTCACAGCTAGCTGTGCTCTTGAGAATTTGTGGAAAGCCTACAAAAGCCTATGGAGTACGGTTCTGCTCGGATCTCCACAAATGCACAAGAAAGAAAAGAAGAATCTGTGAAAATCAAACAAGTATTGTGAACTAAGCTTTTTAAATATGGCTCTATTTACAATTTAATCTGTATTTTCACCTCGGGGACTCACTGGCTCCGAGTGCTTAGTGCTCTTGCAGAGGACCCAGGTTCACTTCTCAGCTCCCACATCAGGCATCAAGCAACCTCCTGTAACAAGTTCCATGGGGAATCTGGTGCCGCTGGCTTCCATGAGCACTCATACTGACACACATGTAATTTAAAAGAAATAATGATTTTTAAAAATTGATCAAATCTCGGGGCTGGACAGATGGCTCAGCAGTTAAGAACATTGCTTGCTTGCTCCTCCAGAGGATCCAGGTTCAATTCCCAGCACCCACATTGCAGCTCACAACCACATGTTACTCTAGCCCCCAGGGGTGGGGCAGGGGGTGCCAATGTCCTCTTCCGGCTACCTTAGACACAGGAAATGTGCATGGTACACAGACATGCATGAAGATAAAATATTCATGCATATAAATATAAAAAAATTGTAAGTATCAAGGCTCATGCACATGGTTAAAACTTCAGACTATACCAAATAGAAATGACAAGTAAGGTCCTTTCTCCAACCCTGAATTGACATCTTTGTTCCCCAGATTTAGCAGCTTGGAGTATACCCTCCCACAAACTAGTACAGAACTCATGTACTCATTTGTTTTTGTTTGTCTTATTTTGTTTTTTTCCTAGCAATGTAGTAACTCACTCATCTTTATCCACATCTTTATCTACAAATTCCAACTATCTTGTGCAACAGAACAAACCAATCTAAAGCTTGGTAACTTAACAACTGCATCTCTTCGAATTCTTTCTATAGACCAAGAGTTCAGATAAACTTGGCTGAGAGGTCTGGCTCCTTCATAGGCAAATGGAGAATGGAGCTAGAACTAATTCAGAGCTGGTTGGTGTCTTCCTGTTTTATGTTGACCCAACAGCCACCCAGGTATGCTAATTCACAGACTTATCAGAGCCTTTAGTAGCTGAAGATTTTGCTAACCATGTGATGGCTTTCCTAGCAGTGAAATGGAAGCTACACTTTGTTATGTGCTCTAACTTTCAAGATCTCATAGCTAGCTGGGCCTGGGCCTGCTACTTCCAATGTTGAGGTAAGGGGGTTGCCATGCTAAGGCCTACCCAGGCTTCAGAGAACCCAAGGCTATCTGGGACAATTAATGAGATCTTATCTTTTTTGTTTGTTTGTTTGTTTTTGTTTTTTGTCTTGTTTTGTTTTTTTGAGACAGGGTTTCTCTGTATAGCCCTGGTTGTCCTGGAACTCACTCTGTAGACCAGGCTGGCCTCGAACTCAGAAATCCACCTGTCTCTGCCTGGGATTAAAGGCATGTGCCACCACTGCCTGTAATGAGATCTTATCTTAAAATTAAAAAGTATAAAGAAATTGGAGCTATGGCTCAGTGGTAAAAATACAGGCTTGAGCTAAATACTGGAAACAAACAAACAAAATACATAGTACTTTTTGCTACCTTATCCTGTTGACAAAAACAACCACAAACACCCTTACATTCCATGCCAAAGAGCATATGTACCATCTCAGTAGGAGAAATGGGGAGAGAAGGAGCCACCATCTTTGGAAATGCTAACTGAATAAAAAGAATGTGCCTCTGGTCTTGATAGTTGCATAGCATTCCACTTTGTGGATACATTGCATTCTAACTAGCCAGCTCAATACCATCAATCAATCCTTTGTGTTTAATTCCATTGTGTTCCAAACTCCCTTCAGATCCCTCTGGCCTGTGGTTCATCTATAGGGATGGGTAATCTGTGGTAGGTAGACCACCCACTCCAGTACATAGAATGCTTGCTGAACACAGCCACACATCCGCTCATTTACAGATGATCTACGGATGCTTTGGTGCTAACACTGCAGAGAAGAGGAGTTATATTGCTGTAACAGAGGACTTAGTTGTTTACTATCTGTTGTCATATAGTTTGCTAGTCCTGGTGTCTACCGTTAAACAGTTTAACCAGGTATTAGTTACTCAAACACTTTTATTGATTGATGTGTTTTAGGAGGAGATCTCCAATTATTTTACTCATTATTGTTTGTTTTAAATAGTCAAGTTTGGAAGATATTTAATAGTTGAGAATTTGGGGGGGGGTGGAGCATCTCTGTCTGGCATCTGAATATGAGATTATAATCCACCAGCAGATGAAGGCTAACTCTTCAGATCTAACTTCTAGACCACAGCCAGCTTCAGGTTCACCCCTGACTTTACCAATCTCAGATGGATGTCTCGTTGGCTCTGAGGCTGCCAGTACTCAAGTTTTCAAGTATTTTTAGCATGTTTGTCCTTATTCCAATCCTATTTCACTCATTTCTGCCCTGTGGGCTCTAGATTAAAAATGGCTGCCACCTGTTTCTGCTTATTTAGAGCAATGTTGTCAGTAACAATGTAGAAACAGCCCAAGTGTCCATCAACTGGTGAACTGATAAACAAAAATGGATATGTGATACAATGTAATCTATGCACCCTGAAAAAGAAAGGCCATTCTGCCATGCCTTTCAATAAGAGTAACACTTGAGGCCATTATGCTAATAGAAAATGCTAGCCACAGAAAGGCAAATACTGTATGAAGCCACCTACATGCAATAGCTAATGAACATCAAGTTCATAATAACCAGCAAAGAGAGAAACTGGGGTTTATTAATGGTATAGAGTTTCCATTTAGCAAAGCGTTCTGGAGATGGATGTGTTGCTAATTGATACACCTAATGACACTGAACTATAGTCTGAAAAAGAGCTAAGATGGTGGATGGTTTGTATATGCTCAGCCTAGGGAGGGGCACTATTAGAAGGTGTGGCTCTGTTGGAGTAGGTGTGGCCTTGCTGGAGTAGGTGTGTCACTGTGAGTGTGGGCTTTAAGATCCTCATCCTAGCAGACTGGAAGACGGTCTTCCTTAGCAACCTTCAGATGAAGATGTAGAACTTTCAGCTCCTCCTGTACCATGTCTGCCTGGATGCTGCCATGTTCCCACCTTGATGATAATGGACTGAACCTCTGAACCTGTAAACCAACCCCAATTAAATGTTCTCTTTACAAGAGTTGCCTTGATCATAGTGTCTGTTCACCACAGTAACAAAGTAAAAGGGTAATTGAGTTGCTACAGGTCCGGAAGTACAGTCTGGCACAGCCCATTGGCCAGGGTGGCCTCCTGGCTATTTATGGATTTTCTTCAGGGCAATGATATAAATGTTGGTGCAATAGTCAGGAAGACAGCCGTGAAAGTAAGTGAGATCAATAAGCAGCTTGTCTCTGCTTCACTGGTTATATGGAATAAATGGCATAAACACATTGTGGGATGTGGATGGATGCACAGTGACTCCTGAATAGCATCACTGGCTTCATTGCATGGCTGATGAACTCTGCCAACAAAAGACACTTGTTCACAAATTCACTTGAGCAAATAATAAATTCTAAAAAAGTGACACTCCACAACAGTACACACCTTATTCTACCACTCAAAAGGAGAGCCAAAAGGGGACCCCACCTTCAACACCTTATCAGTAGAGACAAGGAAGACCAGCTTCGGCACATGCAGTACCGAATGTGTATGGAATGTGGTTGGGGTATGGAATACACTTTCTGCTGCTGACCATGAATGCCTTTGTTTCTCTTCCCACTGTGAGAAGAAGTTTCATTTCCCACTGAGTCTAGACCTTGGTAGTATGCACCATCTAAAGAAGATCCTGGAAGTTGTATTTGAGAACTACAAGGCCAGCCCATACCAAAGCCTAGATTTTATCCAGGTGTCAAGCAGGGTCTTTCTCTGTCATTGATCCTGTGGCTTTACCATATCATTAGCCCATGATGGCCTTTGGAAGCCCCAGTTCCCAACACTGGGCCTCTCCTTAAAGGATTCCAGAGACTGCCCTCCTGCACACTGCCTTTACACTGGCATTTGCTACACAGCCAAGGAAACTCTCACAGTATAGTACAAATTATATGTATTATAGATCCCTCAAATAAATATAATAAATGTAACTTGGTCTTTGCTGCTGAATCAGAAGGGAGTTGTGATGGTTACTGGTCCTCTAATGTCCACAAGTTCAAGAGGATATGGGTAAAAAAAACTTGACTTAATGGATTTAGAAGAAGGAAGAGGAAGAAGAGAAGGGGAAAAATGGGGAAGAGGAAGAAGATGACACAAACTTACTTGAGTGGATCTGGGAGGAGTTGGGGGAGAGAGGATGAATATTATCCAAAATAGATGGTATGAAATTATCAAAGAAAAACATTTTAAATCGCTAAAAAAATACATAATGAACTAAAATTGTTTTTCTTTAGTGCAATAAAATGAAATTGGGTTTTGAGAGATGGCATGGCAGTTAAGAACACTTGCTGCTCTTCCAAAAACCCAAGTTTGGTTCCAAGAACCTATTTACTGGGCAGCTTACAACCACCTGTAACTCCAGTTTCAAGGAATCCGACATATCCTCTTCAGGCACTAAGAGCACCCACACACATGGCCCATTCATTCACACACACACACACACACACACACACACACACACACACACAGACAATTAAAAGTAAATAAAGGAAACATGAGAAACCAGAATCAGAGCGATGGCTTCCTGGGTAAAGGAGCCTGTTCCCAAGCCTGACGGCCCAAATTCAATTCCTGGCACTCAAATGTTATTAAAAGAGAACTGATTCCTGTAAGCTAACACATGTACACCAACTTATACCAAATAAGTAAGTGAAAGGTAATAAACGTGAACAATCAGAAAATGCCCGGTAAAATATTAAGTTTATTCTAGTCGTTCAAGCCTAAAATAACGATTACGGGTATAGCTGATTTTCCACAGTATTTCACCAAGGCCGTGAGCCACGGTTTATGGGTCCAAGGAGACGGGCTGGAAGAGTGTCGGCATCTATTTTAGTCTTGCAGCTTCGGCCCAGTTACTGTTTTCTCAGGAGTCCCTTCAACTACTCCACTGCTTTGCCTCCTGCAGAAGCAGCTTCGGTCTCAAATCCCTCAGAATCAAGTGCGCATGTGCAGCTGTGAGCCGCTCCAGCTTACCCGTTTCTACAGTGTGATAAAGATGTAAACACATGGTGACCAGGAACCAACACGATGGTGACTTCTCTGTCCCTCATTATCTTCTTTCTTCTCTCCTTCCGTCTTCTCTCCCTTCCTCCCTCTCTTCTTCTTTTTCTCCCGTAGATTTCGGTATGGAACCAACTTGGGGCTAAAAAAATGGCTCAGCCACTAAAGTGCTTGCCATGAAATCATGAGGTCCCCAGAAACCATGTAAAGAAATCCTGGCCTGGGCGTGAGCGCTGGCAATCTCAGTGCTGGGGAGGCAGAGAGAGGGTTCCCCAGGCTGGCTACCTAGCTAAGTCGGTGAGCTCCAGGCCTGTGAGAGACTCTATCTCAAAACCCACGCTGGACAACTCCTGAGGAACAACGCCCGGAATTGACTCTGGTCTCCACACATACATGCACAAATTTACATGTACACTCTGTTCCCAACAATATACATGCACCCACAAACACACTTACACACACACACACACACACACACACACACTAAAATGAAAAGAAAACAACTTTAAAATGTTTGTGGAATTGAAAGGAATTCTCTGACCCTCGAACAATCAAAAAGTATTATTCACTAAGAATAAAATGTTCTAAGCTGATTTTTTTTTAAGAACTAATACAGACTATATTTCATGAAGGTTTGAGAAGAAGTATTCCATCTGGCCACTTATCTCAAGGCACTTACTTGGAAGAAAGGGGGAGAACATGAAACAGTGTACAAAGATACAGGAGGGAGATGTATTATAGGAAAGGCAAGGAGAGAGATAGAGATCCACACTGAGAAACTCGAGGAGATGCCACAGGAACCATTTCTGCCAGAACTTCCAGAACTCAGAAGAAAGCTAAAAGGCTGCAGGTTAGCTCCGTGGTAGACCCTCTCACACGTGCAGGTGCTGGCTTCAGTAGTCAGGCCCCACAAACAAACAAAACGGGAATAGAATTACTGGAGAAAGATAATTCAGTGGTATCTGAAAAGTGTGAAAGAAGACGTTTTCTCAATAGATTCTGAAAGTGTAGATGGTGGAAGAGTATGAAAGAGATGTTCTGGACTGAGAATATAGTGGGGAGATAAGAATGCTTCCCTAGCGTGCATGAAGTCCTGGGTTCCGTCACCAACAAGGGAGGATGGACGGGAGGATGGAAGGGAGGATGGAAGGGAGGATGGAAGGGAGGATGGAAGGGAGGAGGAAATGGAGGGAGGACAGAAGGAAAGAAGGAAGGGATGGAGGGGAGAGAAGGAGGAAGGAAGGGAGGACGGAAGAACGGATGGAAGAAAGGAAGGGAGGACAGAAGGGAGGATGGAGAGGAGGAAGGAAAGGAGGGAAGAAGGAAGGAAGGATGGATGGAAGGAAGGAAGGGGAGGGGACAGGAGGGAAGGGAGAGGACAGAAGGAGAAGGAAAGGAGAAGCAAAGAAAAAAAGAATTGGAGAGAGTGCACAAGCCATAAAGTAAACCAAGCTCATTTCAGGAGTGGTGACAACACCAGATTAATTAGGACAGAGTCACAGTGAGAAGCATATTGGCTAAGGAGGTGACATGTGGGCGAATGAGTCTGACACCAGAAAGCAAACATTGAGTTCTGCGTGGCAGAAGTGTGTGGAAATTTGTCATCAAAGGAAGATTATAAAAGGGTTACCTCAAACTTTCCCAATATAGTTCCTAAAAAGTCAACATGGTCTCCACATTTATATATAAATAATTATTTTGTTTGGAGATGTCAGCTGGAAAATACAAAGCAAAAGGCTTCTCGTGACATAATATAATTTCTTCATTATTTTTTCCCTCCAAAACCAACCCAGATGGAAAAGTGGTTTGAGGCAGGGCGTGCCTTAATTAGCTGCCTGAGGGACCAGAGGTTCGGGTATGACTCATGGGAGTCACTTAGCTTCAAGCCACCCAGAGGATGTCCTAAATTACCCAAGTTGCCATCTGGAAATGTCACAGTGGAATGTTAGGAGCGTCAACGGCCAGAGCGCCATTCAGGCCCCTCTTCCTAAAAGATTATTAACCCTTTGGTGCTTGGTTCTAGACTAACCATTCTCGAATAATGATAAATAAATAAAGATTGAATTAGTTAGTTTTATTTTATGTGTGTTTGCCTACATCTATGTATGTCAGTTGTATGCATATCTAGTGTCCACAGAGCCCAGCGGAGGACATTGGAATCTCCTGGAACTGGATTTATAGAACCCTGGGAGCAGCCATGTACATGCTGGCAACGGAACTCAGGTACTCTGGAAAAGCAGCCAGTCTCCAAATTATTGTGCCATCTCTGAGGTCCCCTGGCTTAACCGTCATTTACAGTCCTTAGGAGAAATACACTGGGGTAGTTCAAAAAGCAATGTAGCACTACTCTCCCTTGTTTTACAGAGGGGAAGGTTGGAATGGAGCAGGGGACTGGGTTCGAGGTCAGATGACCTTTGCTCAACCTTAAGGCCTCTTCTTGACAAAAGCTGTATAGCATGTGTAGTCACTGATGAAGTCTCCTTGGATACTGTATTCAGCACCTGGGGGAAACCATTCCCTCCCCTCCATGTGCAGATGGAACACGGCACCAGCCCCAATTCACCTGTTCACGTTCATACAGTCTACACAGCGACGCCTCCTGACATTTAGAGATAAGCAGGAACAGGGGTGTGATTATCTCTATCCAGGGAGAAGCACCCGTTCAGTAATCTGCAAGTGACACCCCGTGCTGTGGGGACAGACTTAGATGTAGGCGGTATCCACAAATGACCAGTGGTCAGCACCAACTCACCAACTGTGCTGACTGTAATTCATATAGTGATATACGAGGCCATTTTCATATGAAAACGCACGTTGTACGCACTCCCCTCTCAGCCCCACTGTTGTTTCCTTTACCTGCCTCCCATCAATTCCCTTTACCCTTCTGGACAATTTGCTTCTGCTTTCATGTCATCTATACATAAACAATTTTATATATCTATAAGCTCTAGAACCCACAAGTGAAAGAAAAACATGCAATATTTGTCTTTATGAGATTGGCTTAGCTCCCTTAATATCCTTCTCTCCACTTGCATCCACTTCCCTACAGACGGCATAACCTGACATCCTAGCATGTGAGAATGTTTTCCTGGAGACACTCCTTCCCTCACTGCGGAGACAGAGTGACTGCTGTGCTGATCCATCCTCAATATGCTCACGGACCCACATTGCTGGCCACTTCCTCTCTCAAACTCTCCCACAGAAAACCAATACCCTCTCTGCCCCAGTCGCCCCTGGAAGCGTGTCGTGGGCAATGAGGAACATCTGTTACAGCCAGGAGCCTGCCGGAGCAAGGCCAAGTATCCAAAGCGAAGCTTTCAGAGCACAGCCACCCACTCACACATTCCTTCCCATGAAAATTCTAATAGAAGCTCTGGGCTGTGCTCTGACACCTATCCTAGCCAGTGTTTCCTGACGGGCTCTCATGCTTCTGCCTGTGGCTCTGTATGTAGGGCACGACTTCTGTTACCAGCGATGTGTAAGTGTATTTATTCCTCCGTGCCAATCATTTCAGTGTTTGTATATCATACCACATTGCAATAAAATAATTCTTGGCACAAACTTCAGAATACTATCTCCCAACGGGCTACCAAGAAGGATCCCTGCCGTCAGAGGGTAAGTGACATGAGTGAATTGCTTTGATAAAGCTAGCTAGTGTCTCTTAAGTATGGTGGAAGCTCAGATACAACGATATTCATAATATTAAAATTGCAATCTGTGTGTGTGTCTGCGCGCGTGCGTGCGCGCGCAAATGCGTGCATGCTCATGTGTATGTGTGTCCAAGGACTTGTGCAAAAAGAGAAATCTAGTTGGTTCCAAATATAACCAAGCATATCTCTGGGGTCCTGACAATGGCGAGAGAATCTTAGTTGACGCTGCTCAGTTTCTGTTCATTAATTAAAACCTGGAACATTCTGAGCTGTCTACTTTCTATTCATAACTTATACTTTACAACATACTGAGAATTACTACTGGTAAGAGAGACTCCAGGCACAGGCAGAAGCCAGAGCATGCAGAGTTTTAACCCCTTGAGGTATGGGATTATAGAACACATGGCATATGCATGACTCCTGGAAAGACCCTTCATGGCTAGAGCTCATGCTAAAACATGTGTAAAGCTTGTGAGAAGAAGACTTGGAAATTTTAAGAGATTTCTAAGAAAACTGTGAGAGATCATATGAACAGTGCTGGTGATAGGGTAGTGACAATCTTTGTAACTGCTGGTGACAGTAGCACACACAGATGCCAGTCATCCTCCCAGCATTTTGGGAAATAGAAGCAGACGGAGCAGGAGGATCAGAAGGCTCAAGAACCAACGGACAGTTTTGGCTGCATAGAGAGTTTGAGGGCAGCCTGAGGTACAGGAGACCCCTTCTTTTTTTTAAAAAAAAAAAAAAGGCTTTTTGATCAATAATGAATTTCAGAGGCTACAAAAGAAATGATAAACATAGGGACCCAGAAGATTTATACAGCAGCTACATCAAAAACAAAACCAGTAAGCTGATGTCATGTTTCTTAGGGAATCTTCTAATTCAGAAGACAGATGTCACAGGCTGGGTGAGCATCCTCAATAAGTTCCCAATTAGCAGGGTTTAAACTAATAGTAGGAAGACGGACAGGGGCCCAATAGAAGCATCTCAGAGATTCGCTATACCAGATGGCCAACAACCTATTTTTAACTGTCAGAATTTGTTCATGGCCAGGGAATGTGTTCACTCCATCACGCCTTGAGAGACCACCCGACTCCCATCACACAATGCTTCAATCTGCGAACGCTCTTCACTTCAAAACAAAGCCTTTATTTCCTGATGTTACAGAAAATCAACAAATGCGTACGACGGGATTCCAATGTTGATTCTTAGTGCAGGCATTTGAAGCTCTGTATGGTGTCTTTGTGGGGATGGGGACTGTGTTCTCATGAGCTGGAAGGCCAAGGCCAGAGGAGGCCCCCAGGAGTCTTACTCTGTCATTCCCTCCTAGGCCGCTCACTGAACCAGCAGGCTCTGGTGATCCTCCCGTCCCACACAGCATCTGAGGAACAGGCCTGCGTGCAGCCACATTAAGCTTTTCACATGGATTCTGGGGGTTCTCCTCAGAACCCCACCCTTGTGGAGCAAACACTCTTACCCACTGACTCTCTGGTCCCTCTTTTAAGAAAGAAAAAACCTCCCTTGGAGAAAATGTCTAAAGGAATCAACTATACCGCTTCATGCTAGGATTCCTCTCAGAGGAGCCACAGGGGCTTTGGGGAACATGCATATAAACTAGGTCCTGGTTCAGTGGAAGCAGAAGAGTGGAGTATTTGAACGCGGTGTCGGTGGGTATACATACCAGCCTTTGCAACAGCCTGAGCTGCCTGGGGACCCTGAGCACGACCTGCAAAGAAAGAAGAGGTGTGAGACAGACATGACTTCGAGGTTTCATAAGTGAGTCCCGTGAAGGTGTGAAACCCACTCAAACCCACACTAATGGTATCTAGCTTGCAAAGTCGTGACTTTTTTCTTTTTCTTTTTTTCCCATCAGAGACTGTTTTCCTGAGCTGGAATTAGAATCCATCATTCAGAACCCATGAGGTCAAGCTACCTCATCATCTGGGTGTGCCTCCATCTGTAACAGGGATGTAGATGAAGGGACAAGACCGAAGCTATCCATGGAATGCTTACACCCTGCTTCTCTCCGTCTTTGGCTTGACATTAAATTCCTTGCTGCCATGTGTTGTGTTAAATATTAATCTCAGTCGGGGGTTTCTACCCCACCTTAATTCTTCAGTTCCCAGATAAAAGACACTGCACTAGAGTTGAATGAATAGCTACCCTCTGAGCTATTAAAATCTACTTCCCCATCAATAACCCTGAGCTATAACTTGCCATGTTCCATCTGGAACACTTAACTCCAATTGGCCATTCCTCGAGGCCATATCTTCATGACTCACCTACCCCCATGGTGTCTTCTCCTCTCTCTACCTTTTCCCTTCTCCCCTTGTCTCTCCTCTGACCCCAAGCTTAGGAGCTGAAAACTCCACCCACCTCTCTCCTGCCCAGCTATAGACTCTAGTCATCATTAGTCACCAATCAGGTTTAACTTGGGGGACAAGGTTACATAGCATCACTTGGATCTATGTGAGACTCTCCTCTTCCCTGGGGGTAACCAGGGCCAATATTTAGCATTATAATACATAGCAACAGACCAACCTCGACAATTATGTCAGTTACATCATTGTAATACAGGCATGTGGCCTTCTTCTGGAGAGTTCCTATGCAGTGAAAAATCCTGGGAAACCCAGACACAGCACTGAAGCTATCCTAAACTGTCTTAAAGATATTTTTTTTTTCTGGACGATTTCTTCTATTTCCTCATAGGCAAGAGATGGGTACAGAAAAATGATAAAATTTTTCTAAAACAAAAATGAAAACCAGAACCGCAATGGCTGGAGAGATGTCTCAACAGTCAACAGCTCATCGGGGGATCAGGTTCCATTCCCGGCACCCACATGATGGCTCACAACAGTCTGTAACTATAGCTCTTGGAGATCCAATATCCTCTCTGGCCTCCACGGGCACCAGGCATGCACGCAGTATACACACATACAGACAGGCAAAGCATTCATGCACATAAAAATAAGTACATTTTAAAATTTAAAATCGCTGTACTAATAAGCCATTTTCTCTGGGCTGATTTAACAATTGTAACTGACCTGTGACTATCACACACAACAGATCTGTTTAAATAACAAACAAAATGATTATGGCCACGTAACGAGCTTCCCTTTCTGGCAATGAGAGAGCATAGGACAGATACCTGCAAAGCTTGCCCAGGCATGACATTTTAGAAATCTATTTTGTCTTTAATTATGTGTCTGTGTATGTGCGCGGCATTGGATATGGGGCAGAAGCTTTGGGTCCCCCTGGAGCTGAAGAACAGAACTAAGCGGCTCTGCAGGAGCAGAGAACCCTTGTAACCTCCAAGCCTCTGACCTTACACATTTTAAAGTAGCTTTTGGGCGTAATTTTTATACCATAAAGTTGACTCACTTCGTGCACACTCGTAATGTGTCTTACTCTGTAAGGAATGGAGAGCCGTCACCACAAATCTTTATCAACATTCTAAAAGGAGACTCTGGAGCCTGGGGAGACGAGTTAGTGGGTAAAGTTATTACTACAAAAGCATCAGGACTTGAGGTTAATTCCAAGTATCCACATGAAAAGCCAGGTGCGGCTGCACACGCGTACAGCCTCAACGCTGCGGGAGAGCACAGTGGAGGACACAGGAGGATACCTGGAGCCAGTTGGTTAGCCAGCACGCATGCGCCCACACAAAATCACACGTGCATGCGCCAGCGCATGCAGGCACGCACACAAGTCCGTGTGCGCACGTGTGTTCGTGTGTGCGTGCGTGTGCGCACGCGCGCAAATGTACATGCTCGCACGTGCACACACACAAATCTTGTACCCTCTGGTGATTGCCTCTCAATTCCTCATTCCCAGCCTTTTGCGACCACTAAACTATATGAGAGAGTCTTGTCTATTCTGATCAGTTTATATAAATTGAATCATATACCATGTATATTTTCACATGTCTTGTTTTTTATTTTGCATAATGGTCTCAAGGCTCATCTACACGGTAACAGACACTTCTTTATTCCTTTTTATTGTTGAATAGTACTCCATTTTGTATAGATATACAGCATTTTACATTTTGATTATCTGTTTGCCAACTGACAGATAGTTATTGCTTCCCTTTAACTGGTATGAACGATTCATAACTTGAATGAAAATTTAATTTTCATACAACAGCAATCTTTCCTGAGCATGTAGAGATATGGTTTTATTTTTCCATGAGTAAAATTCATGTTTCATGCAGTAAATTTGACTTTTAAGAAACTGTAAAACTTTCTAAAGTGGGTATACATGTATTCCTGTCTATGTGTATGCCTTTCAGTTAGAAACTCCATTTACAGAAAAGTAAATAAGAGAGGGGAATCATTAAAAAAATAGAATGTATAACTTTTAAAACAGTTGATAATAGTTGAAAATAGCTTAAGGCTATTCCCAACCTGTGATTCATAAGCCCTTTGGGGATTGAACAATCTTTTCAGAGGTTGCCTAAGACCATTGGAGAACACAGACATTTACAGGACGGTTCAGAACAGTAGCAAAATTAGTTATGAAGTAACAATGAAATCATTTTATGGTTGGGGGTAATCACAACATGAGGAACTGTATTAAAGGGCCACAGCATTAGGAAGGTTGAGAACCACTGGCCTAAAGTGTCAATTAAAAGTAGTTTGGCTAAATACACCGTGATACCCTGGGGACCAGAGATGACTCAGTTGGCAAACTGTTTGCCACACAGGCACAAGGACCTGAACTTGGGCCCAGAAGCCCCATAAAAACCCAGACATAGTGGCTTCTCTGTGATCCTGGTACAGAAAAGACCAAAACCGGGGAGTTGGGGGCTGACTGCCTATGGGGAGACAGATAGGAGGACCCGGGGGCTCTCTGGCCATGGTCAGACAGAGATGGGAGGATCCTGGGGCTCATTGGCCATTGAGCATAGCCTGAAGAGTCCCAGGTTCCACTGAGACTCTGTCCTGAAATCCAAGACAGATGAACATCTTCTGAAAAGTGCCACCCTAAGTTGACCTCTGCCTGCCACATGCACACATACTACACACACACATAAGCACACACAATGATACACAAATACTGAAAATAACCAAGAAGATCTATATTTACTGACCAACAGATATATTACTTAGCTTTAACACTGGTCATGTTTTATATTTCTAGCTGCTCTCTGCCAGAAGATGTTGTGGACAGATGGGGCCATGAGACAAGCTCTGACCAAAACAACATTTACCATTTCTGGACCAAGGGTAAAGTACAGATAATCTGAAGGATTAGAGTTAGATATCTAATCCTTCAGAGCTGCCTGCTCCCTCTGGGACAGTAACTGGTCACATTAGGGGTAGAGGTGGTTACCCCCCAAAACTTGTGACCATGCGTGAGTACCTGTTCCGCTACCAGGCCATGATGGACTAGTTGTAGAAGCAAGAATGAAATGTGTGTTACTTAAGACCTTGGTATATGGCTCTCTTTGTTATCAGTCACAGTCTGCTTTGTTCAGACTGCCGTACTTATGAAACTCTTGAAAGTACTAACCCAGAGAACAGAACTACTGTTAACATGATCAGTAGTTTAACGTGTAAAATGTATTCTGCAGTGCTAATGGATGCTGCTTTGGGGTGGTTGAACCCTTTGTATTTACATTTTTTTTCTTTTTTGGTCTTTGACAAATTAGAAAATGCTACTTCAATATGAGAAAAAGCAATAATTATATTTCCATTGTAAACACTCGAAGGAGGTCTGCCGAGATTATTTAGTGATACAGGCGCTTTCTGCTGAGCCCGATGACCTGAGTTTATCCTCTGGGACCCACACTGGTCAGAGAACCAACTCCCACAGCTGCCCTCCACATACATGCACCATGGTATGCATGCGTGTGCGTGCGAACATCACACCCACATACACACACACACACATACAATTTTTTTTAATTAACCAAAAATATAATGGAGATATCTCCATCCTTTCTCTCATCCCTAACTAATGTGACCACTGCACAGCCTCCTATTCAACAGAACATGAAGAGAGAAACTTGGGGGACTTGGGATAGCAGCAGCCGACCCCATATGGGAACAAGGTCTCCCTTAGGAGAAATCTGCTTGTTTTCTAAAGTGAAGGGAGATGAAAAGGAGATCTAACCAGCATAATGACCCGGGGTAAGGGCCTTTACCACTTCTCCATTCACCTCGGGTCTCTCACTCCCTAAAATTGTAGAAGAGGCTGGGGATCACTGAAGACAGTTGCTGCCGCCAGAAGACAGCCCAGCCCCCCCCCCCGAAGTCCATGCTTGATCTAAAGTATGTTCTTTGATGTCTCCTCCTTTGCAAAATAGGTTTTTCAACAAAACAAGCAAACTTGAAGGAAAATCAGAGAAACTGCTTTTTCATTTTTGAGATGACTATCTAGCTTCTCAGGGGATCGCCGTGGCAACACTTCAGTCCAAGTTTAGACTTACACTGTGACCCAGGACTGAATCTTACTGGTGCAGGCAGATGACCGGTGCCAGCCAGAACAGGAGGTGGAAATGGCATTGATGTCACCATCATTGTTAGCAGTTAGGAATTTTTACCCTTTTTGTTGTTTGAGAATTTTTTTTTTCCTCCATGATCTTCAAAGAACCTGGGGAGTCGGGTGGGGATTATGGACAGAAAAGTAAGAGGCTTCAAGGTCTAAGGCAAGGATCATAAATAGCTTCGGAGCCTCCGTGGACTTCTCTGTGATTCCAAACCATAGGTCTAAGCGACGGCTCCAGCGGGCTTTGTCTAGCAAGCAGAGCGTTTTACCTCAACATCAGAGCATAAGATGCCCAGACTACAATATTTATTAAGATGTGTAGGCCAGTGAGATGACTTGTTGAGTAAAGTTACCTGCCATTAAGTCTGAAGACCTGAGTTCTACTCCCGGTACTGACACAGTGGAAAGAGAGAGCAGACTCTCACAGGCTGGCCTCTGACCTCCACACACACGCTGCGGCACAGGTGCAGCCACAAATGTACATACAAGTAAATGAATAAACAAACAAATAAACACTAAGTTTTTAAAGTTACTCTGCCATCCAGAGCCACTTTATATAATGAACAAGTGAAATGGGAGGAGGGGAAAGAAGAAAGAAGGAAGGAAGGAAGGAAGGAAGGAAGGAAGGAAGGAAGGAAGGAAGGAAGGAAGGAAGGAAGGAAGGAATCCATGAACATGTAATAATAGACCCAGTAAAGGTACATGTACGCAGTGGTGGGGCACGCCTTTAATCCCAGCACTTGGGAGGCAGAGGCAGGTGGATTTCTGAGTTCGAGGCCAGTCTGATTTACAGAGTGAGTTCCAGTTCAGCCAGGGCTACACAGAGAAACCCTGTCTCGACAAACCAAACCAAATAAATAAATAAATAGATAAATAAATAAATAAATAAATAAATAAATAAAAAATAATAAAAACCAGCAAACACAAAACCAACAACATCAAGTTCACCACACTTGTGAGCAGTGAGGAAACCGCAGGATGGTTAGAACTAGCTGTGCAGGGTGGGATGTAAAGGAAGAATGTTTAAAAAGAACTCTGGAGAAGCTCAGAAGCCATCAGCCACATGGTGCCCTGCCCCTTTGACTCCCGTGGACCTGGCACTAAGTCATCACCCGGAGCTAGTTCTCCTTCAGATATGCTTGCTGCAAAACCTCAACAGAGCTGGAGTTTGGAATCGCGGCCTCCATCATGCATTAGTAGAACTATATGTTTGAAACAGAATTTTTTAAAATCATGGGTGCTACTCTCGGTTTCTCCCAGGGTCCAACTGAGTGTCCAATCACGCTTTAGAGAGGAAGAGACAGATGTGGTTGAGATGCTCTCCCCTGAGTCTCAGCTCTAATGTGGATCCTGGGTGCCGGTCAAAGACCTACATGTTAAAAGGCAGGGTCTCCAGCGGTTCCCTATTGGAATGCAGTGGAACGTTAGCAGGTAGGGACCAGTGGGAAGCCTTCGGGACATGATGGAGGGATGCTGGGAAGAGGGCATGGGAAGCAAGCTGCCTCTATTCCTTTGTGGTTTTGTTTTGTTTGGGTTTGGTTTGGTTTTAGTGTCCAGCCAAGATGTAAATGTATTTGCTCTACCTTGTGTCTGAATTGTCTCACACAGGTTTGAAAGCAATGGGGCCAGCTTATCAGTGGATCAGAAACCCTGAAATTTGTGAACCATATTATATCCATCCCTGTCTTCACAGGTTGGTTAGCTGGTATCTGTTAAAGCACCACAGAACCAGCACAGCTCCTCAGTGGAGAAGTATGTGTGACAGGGGAAGAAGGGAGGGGG